>NC_138063.1:51014851-51145770 GCF_964194185.1 Rhinolophus hipposideros
GGTTGCAGCCCTCTGCTGGTCTATAGAAGTTGCACAATTTAGAACCCCATAGAGCTAGAAGAGAGGTCAGTAAACTCAGCAACTCAATTTCAGAATCTTAGAACTTTGGAAGTCATTTCTGCCAACTCTCCCAGTTGCAGGTGTGTATTTTATCTATTCACCTTAACAATTCTGGGGGGACGGGGAATATACATTCTCATATATATATACATATATATATATATATATATATGTATGTATGTATATATATGTATATACACACACACATACATATATACACTATTAGAAAATAAATTATTAAAAGATAAATAAAAGTAAATGCTAATTGCTTCTTACAAGTTATTTTCAAAGCATTTTTATAATACTTCCTGTTGCTGGAACTAGAAACTTGCATGTCATTCTAGTCTCCTTGTTCATGTTTACTGTTTCTCCCCAACTCACCATCTGGTTTAAGTCATCTTGTGTCTCATCTGATGCCTCTGTAGTCTTTTTCTCAGTTTCACCAACAGCATCTTTCTACTCAAATTATGTCACTACCTTTTTTAAAGCCTTAAATTGCTTTTTGTCATAAAGATCAATCAGAAAACACAATGACTCATGATGTGACCCCTTCCTACTTTATTTAGCCTCATTTTCTAGCTCACTGTTTTTCAATTTTTGCTATCCCTTTAACTTGGCGTGCTTTCTTGTGGGGCATGTATGTTCACACCTGTGCTCCTGCTTATCTTTTTCCCTCTGCAGCCCCGTCCATATCTACCTGTGTTGTAGTTATCCTCAAGACTCTATTTCAGTATTAACCTCTTGAAATTCCCCACTCATGCCTCCATATACAACACCCGAATTGGGTGATCCGTTTGTCCTGATGCTATCATACTTCTGTAACATTCATTATTCTATATGGTGATTAACTTGTCACCTTTAAAAGTTGTAAATTCCCTTTAAGCTTGAATTGTCTTTTTTTCATTTTTAGTTGTATTGCTTGGCATATAGATGCTTAGTAAATGTTGAATGATTCAACAATTGCATGAGCAAACTGGGGTGTGATAAAAGGAAATGCCCATAGTTAGTTAGATGTCACACAATTAATTTTTTTGAAGTTAGGAGAACAGTTCTTCTAGACCAATGCTTATTTCATAATATACCTATATTAAGAAAAGAGGGGAAGATAAAGAATTGTAGAATTTTAGAGCTGAAATGGACCTCATTTTAAAATGAGGAAACTGAAACCTAAAGATTTTACTATTTACTAGAAAGAGTTACAAGAACCTGGGTGTTGTAATACATTTATTTCTTTGCTAAATTTCTCTTAATATATTTTGCCTTAGATTTGGCTAGGATTAGGTTGTTTATATTTTAAGCAATTGCACTAGATAAATATTACTCTGTTTTATACCGTAGGTTTACCTTTGTGTAATTTTGAAGGTGATATACCCGTATAGCTAAACCAAGTTGACCATTTATAATGTATTTATATAGTCTTCTGAATCATCTATGCTCAGGTTCCTAAAGAATGTAATATTTAGCAGCTCCAACGCAGAGTGCATCTGTATTTACTGGATTGAGCTTCTGTCCTGAATTTTTTGCTTCCTTTCCTATTCTTGTGGCTGGGTTAGAAAACATAAAACATATAAAAGTATCTTTTACGTCTTTTGCTCTACCTCCTTCTGAAGTCTCTCACCTGCCATTTTAGTATTTTTTCCCACTTTGGATTCTATCCAGAACGCTGTAGTCCTCCAGAGCAAACCAAGTGGAAGTTGACCCATTTCGTTATTTAAAAATTTGTTATTTGAATATTATACAAGTAATACATGTTCATTATAAATGTTAATATAGAACTGTATAAAATAAATCATAAACATTCCTTAAGGACTTTTACAAACATTGTTTTAGGACATTGTTGAAGATAGTTTATTTTTAAAAATGTGGATGTTTTCACCTTTTGCATGCTATTGGTTAAATTTGTGATTTTATGATACCGATTTGGTGGTCTGGAATACAACCATCATATTCTTATGGGAAAATGTTATGGAATAGCTGCCAGAAAACACTGGGGTGAAAAAGCAACCATTGCTTACTTGGGAAGGTATGATAAAGCATGATCCCTTTTCATAGTTTGAATTCTCACTTGAATGGCTTAAGTAGTTAAGGGAGGGAAGAAAAGTCCAGTTAATATCCCAGAAGCAGGACTGTATTTTGAGCCCTTTTTCATGATTTTTTTTAAAACCATTTTTAAAGTAGGGAATTAAGCTGTTTGGTCTTTGTTTAAATAGGAAATACTTAGTTTATTTTTTATTCTAATGGTTTATTTTTTGCATGGGAAAACAGTAATAAGAGTGTCATAATTGTTTAATAACATCATTTTTACATTCATAGAAAAATAGAATTTGGAGTGAGTGAAATTTTTCTAAACCTCTTATTCTGGAATCAGAATTTTGGAATGGTGGGAGAATTTCAATGTCATCTAACCTAGCTTTACCTTTAAGAAGAAACAGAAATATTGAGACGTGATGAAGGTCAATCAAAAAGTCAGTAGTAGATCTCAGAATAGAATCTTGGACTTCAGGTTCCCAGCTCAAATCACAGAGAAAGTAATGGTCACTCTGCTAACTCTTAATGATCATTGAATTCTGTTGCTGTGATTTGGTCCTTTACTAGTTGCCTTTTTTCTCACAACAATTTTGGAGGATGCAGTTTTACCCCCAACACAGCTGCAGTCCAGGGAAGCTGGAACAAGAAAAATGTTAGGAATTTCCATTCCATTCTTATGGTTCTATCTCTTTAAGTAGAATGTGAAATTGGTAACTTTAGAGGCCAGCATTTGAATATTTTATATGCACTGAGGACTGTTCTAAGATATCATTTTGGTTTTCATAGCCTTAGCAGCAGAGCTTTATCATTTCATAACATAGATGAAGAAATTAAGTAATTTGGATTTTGTTTTCAGTTGTATTTAATCTAAAGTTGTACTTACTCTAATGTTCTGGGGACTTTGGGACAAGATGACATACTGGAGAAGCTCCCTTTTCAAATATATGGAAATACTAGATTAAAAAACATTTAAAAAATACACAGCTGAGCTTGAAAGCAAGAAAGAGGAATCTGCAGGTGCCTGAAATGGAAAAAGAACTCAAAAGTCATAACAGAAAACAAATTGAAGTCCTAAAGGGAAAAGATATGCCTCTTGGTGTGTGAGCTTTAATGCAGTAGTGGAATCTACAGACTCAGGAATGGCAGGGAGCTGAGCCCAGAACAGGAAGAGTCTGAATTATTCATGAATGGGGCCTAAAAAAGTCCCATCTATCAACCTGGGTTTATATTTCCTGATATATCTTCTTACTATTTTATTTTCAACTTTTTTTAGTATCCTTTTGTGGTCTATTTTACAAAGTATATTGCTGAATCTTATTTTTATCCAGCCTCAGAGACTCTTACATTTTGATTAATGAGTTTAATCCATTTTCATTTATTGTAATAACATATATTGAAAATTACATTCTGTTTACTTCTATTCATTTTCCACAGTTTCTTGATTAAATGTGTATCTTTCCTCGAAAGAAGACAGGTACTTTAACCACTTTCTCACTCTTTTTTCTAGTCTCCTCCTTCCTACCTGTACCCCTCAATTTCCCAGCAGTGGTGTTTATGTCCTGTAGAGTTTTAGTTCTTGATTGTTAGGGGCGTTCCTCAAGCATCCATTCTCACTTTTGGTACGAAATATGCTTCATTAAGTTATTCACTCCCTCCTCTTCCCATGTATCCCACCCATAGTGTCCTCATAGATTTATTTCAATTCTTGAGTGCTTACTTAAAAGCAATTTTCAAACAGTGTTTAGATGTAAAAATCCCAAGTCCTTTCATATGCCTAAAAACATCATGCATTGACCCTCACTTTTAAATGATAGTTTAGTTTGATTAAAGATTTTGGGTTTAAAATTCTTTTTAGCATATTGAAAATATTACTACATTGTTTTCTTGCCTCTGGTGTTGCTTTTCGGAAGTTCTGATGTCAGTTTGATTTCCCTTCCTGTGCATGTGACCTGCAGTTCCTCTCTAGAAGATTTTGAAATTTTTTCTTTGCCTTTTTCAGTTTATAATGGGTCTTAGTATAGTTCTGTTTTTGTCATGTTTGGCAGTTGGATTCATATTCGTTCGTTCATTCATACATTCAACAAATACTTATTTTTTGGAAGTCTGCTATGTGCCAGGATGTATTCTAGACACTTTAAGATCTTTTATTTTCCCTCAGTTCTGGAAAATGATTGGTTATTTTTTCCAAATATGTTGTTTTCTCCATTTTTCTTCTTTCTGGGAATTTTATTATAATGATCCTGTGACGACCACCTTTTTCATATTTCTTTAGCATTTCCCTTTTTCTTTCTGTATCCCTTCTTGATGCCTTCTGCAACTATCTTCTCTACCTGATCTTCTAGGTCACTAATTCGTTCTTTGGCATAGCCATTCTATTATCTATCAAATCTGTGGAGTTCTTTATTTCAGTCATTATACTTTCATACTCTGTATTTTTTTCCTTGACTCTGTTTAGTCCTGCATATTATCAGTCTTTGTTTTAAAAACCTTCATATGGCTCTTCCATTAATTCTGCTTAATATACACAGTATAGATGGTTTAGTTTGAGTTTAGACTTTATGCAATCTACATGCCCGTAGCATACAACTTCACAAATGCTCTTATCTATTTATGGTCTCCAAAGTTCTCTAACCGTACTGCCAACTAGAATAGTTTTTCTTCTTCTGGTCCTTATCTTGCATGTAGTCTACCCTGAGTTTTCTCTCTTGGATTTTTTTTTTTTTCTCTTAACCCTTCCATCCTTTTGTTATGTTGAGTAGTTTCCGCCCTGCAGACAAGGTCTTGTGAAATCCTTTTTGAGTGGCTTTTCAAAGCATCTTCCCAACAGTTTGGCCTCTTCTATGTGTAATTTTGTACTCTCAGCTAAGAAGATAAAATTCCTCCAAATTTTTATCTTTGGGATGAAGAGTAATTTATAAACAAAAAAAGAACAACTTTCTAATGTTTCATGGAGAGTCAATTTAGTTATTATAGTAAGAAGTCTGAATGTCAGGCAAGACTTGGCACCATTACAGTTACCTTAGCTTTCAAGGGCACATATCTGTGTGTCACTGTTGTCCTGAGTTAGTTGTGCTGTTTGATTCTCCTGTTCTTGTTATTAAATTATAACTAAGCATTAGTTTAGTGACACTGCTAATTACTAAATTTGTTATACTTGTTTGGTTAAATTTTACATTGTGGGTAGTCATGTGCATTTTTATCAATAGTAGTTTTTGGCAAATTTCCAGTAACTGGACTTACTAGGCGTGCATGCATTGTGTCCCAAAAATGAGTTGGTCGTGTTCCTTTTGCTAAAGCAAATGCATATATAAGCCCAGAAAATTTGCTTGTATTTTGTTTTTTTCCCTACTGGAAAGAAGATTGGGTAAGGTAGATGAATGGTAGGATCTTTTTAACCACCTTACATAGGTCCAGAAATTTGAGATAACAGTAGTTTTCTTCTAGTTGTGTGATTCCCTCCCTCTCCCTTCCCCAGTGTCAAAAGCACCAAGGATCCAGAGATCCCAATGAAGGAGACTTTGAAAATAAAGTTTGGAAAATACTCAAAGTTTTATTTAAATGTAAAACAACTTTTATAAAATTTAAATCATTTTTTACTTATAATCTAAAAGAGAAACATAAACTGTGGTTTGCAGGCTTCTGTTGAGGTGATTTAAAACTTAAAAAAAGTTAGAGTAGAAGAGAAAAATTGAGTCCCAGTTTTAAATTAAAGGTTATAAGTAAGAGGCAGTGACAAGAAACTAATACTTTCCCAGAAAAAAAATGGAAACAGATCAGTCTAGGAGAAGAAAGCTATCGAGCATTTATGGCATAACTAACAATCAGTAGAGGAACAAACTAAACATGATACCAGTGTTTGAATGCTCTTTAGGATCAAAAGAAATGACAGTAAATATCTTTTTAAATGAAATTCTCAGGCTATCTAATGTGATTATTTTAAAATTAAGATGATACCCCACATAACCATACATGTGTATGTTGTGTGTATATGTGGTTTCATATGGTAGGGAAATGCCCGATTTTAAATTAGCCTAAGCAAATCCTTTTCTGAAATCTTTTATAATCAAAATATTCCCTAATTTAACTTGTTTCTCAAACTTTCCCAATGGTAAGAATCATTGGGATACTCATTAAAAGTAGAAATTATTATGTCCACTTCAGACCTACTAAATCTGTATTTTAACAAGCACTCCAGGAAATTTTTTCCTCAAGGACTTCTGGAATACTATCATTTGCCTGATAAATTTATTATGGATTAGATTTTCTGAACTGATAGTCAAATAATGTGAACTAACTGATATTAAGTACATATTCTGTGACCATAAGAGAGCTGTGAAAATTCTAAGTGTGTTCTTGAGAGTAGCATGCATGTAGGAAGGAGAAATAGTGGAAGAAGAGACTGAATGTGTAGAACATTTCCAGGTAATGTTAGCTAACCAAAAAACCTGACCCACCTGTTATACACACACACACACACACACACACACACACACACACACACACTGATAGAAATTGCTTAAGTTTTGGTGTAATTTTGACTGAGTTAAGAAACACCTTTGTTCTTTTTTTTCCCCCTCATTAAAGTTTATTGAGGTGACAATTGTTAGCAAAGTTACATAGATTTCGGGTGTACAGTTCTTTAATATAATATATCATCTATATATCACATTGTGTGTTCACCACCCAGAGTCAGTTCTCCTTCCATCACCATATATTTGATCCCCTTTACCCTCATCCACCACTTCCCTCCCCCCTTACCCTCTGGTAGCCACTGAAGTTGTCTGTGTCTGTGAGTTTTGTTTCTTTATTTGTTTTTCTTGTTCTTTGGTTTTCAGTTTTATATGTACCACATATCAGTGAAACCGTATGGTTCTCGACTTTTTCTGTCTGACTTATTTCACTTAGCATTATAATCTCAAGAGCCATCTATGTTGTCACAAATGGCACTATTTCATCTTATGGCAGAATAGTATTCCATTGTGTATCTATACCACAACTTCTTTATCCATTCATCTATCGAAGGACATTTTGGTTGTTTCCATGTCTTGCCCACCGTAAATAAAGCTGCAATGAACATTGGAGCACATGTATCTTTATAGATAAATGTTTACAGATTTTTTGGGTTAATACCCAAGAATGGGATTGCTGGGTCATATGGTAATTCTATTCGTAATTTTTTGAGGAATTTCCTCACTGCCTTCCATAGCGGCTGCACCAGTCTGCATTCCCACCAACAGTGTATGAGAGTTCCTTTTTCTCCACAGCCTCTCCAACACTTGTTACTATTTGTCTTGTTGATGATGGCCATTCTGACTGGGAAACACCTTTGTTCTTCAGGTGCTTAAGTTAAAGATAAATACGTTGTACGTGTACGTATACGACTTTTTCACCCAAATGATGTTTGGTTTATACTAGAATTTTTGATCTACCTGTATATGCTAACTTGGTACCTCTGAACAACCAGAAAATTTACCTTCTATCAAGTAATGTAAGCCTGTGAATTTTTTTCCCCCAAATTATTTGTACTTTCCTAGGTTTTTAACATATTCATATACATTCTAGAACCAGTTTGTCGGTTTCTATAAAAAAGTATCCTGGGATTTTTGACTAGGAGTGCATTGAATTTATAGATCAATTTGGGGAAAATTGAGATCTTAATCAATATTGAGTCTTCTAATCCATAAACAGAATACCTCTGCATTTCTTAAGTCTTCTTTAATTTTTTTCAGCAGTGCCTTGTATTTTTCACTACATGGTCTTACACATATTTTGTTATATTAATCCCAAAGAATGTAGTATTTTTGATGCTATTGTAAAGTGCATTTTTAAATTTCAATTTCTAATGTTGCTAATTATAGAAAATAGTTTTCATGTATTGACTGTGTATTCTATATGCTTCCTATGGTTATTTGTAAGTTTTAGTAGCTTCTTTGTGTATACCTTGCTTTTGTCTATATAGATGATCATGTCATCTGGAAATACGTAAGACTTGTTTTAACTTCTTCCTTTCCAAGCTATATACCTTTAATTTCTTTTTTTTTTTTGGCCTTATAGAACTAGTTAAGGCCACCAATAAGTGTAATTCTGAATAGAAGTGGTGAGAGATCATCTAATAGATGCAGAAAAGGCATTTGACAAAATTCAACTTTTTTGTGATAAAACTATTAACAAATTAAATATAGAGTATAGAAGGAATGTACGTTAACATAACAGAGGCCATATGTACAAAGCCCACAGCTGACATACTCAACAGTGAAAACTTTAGCTTTTCCTCTCAGATGAGCAAGGGTAGCCATTCTCATCATTTCTGTTTGGCATAGTACAGTCATGCATAGCACAACAACGTTTTAGTTAGTGATGGATCATATATACAATGATGGTCTCGTAAGATTGATAATGGAGCTGAATTTCCTGTAAGAAATGAAAGGATATGTTCTGGAGGAATTTTTTTTTGTTCTGATGGGAGCAATATCTGTGGGGCTTGACAGTAGATTCCCTCTCACTCATAGCACCTCAATTTTGAGTGTACAGGTTACAGCCCAATCCGTCAGCCACTGACCTGTTTCAGCATAACTTGCCCCCATCCCTCAGTGTTATGTATTCAGAAGCTGCTGCCGAACTCTCAGACCTAGCATGATGGCTTTCAGAATACGTTGCTGTAAAGTCTTTATTGATAACCTAAGATCCTGTACAAGGACACAGGTCCACAGGAGTTACCTTAACAAGTATTAACTGCCACTGTCTTTTTAGTAAAAGCTGTCTGTGCTAGTGTGGAGCCAGCCTATCCCTGTACTTGAGAAATATTTTCAGGCTATAATGATGTAGAGAATAAGTTTTATTTCTTCCATCAAATCAATGCCAGAGAAAGCCCTTTGTGCTTCATAGGGTCAATGGAACCAAAAACAAATTTCCATAGTCAAAATAGTGAATTCTCAGTTTTCCACTCTCTCCATATTAAACATTCTCCTTTTTTTAATGACTACCACAAAATTCCTTAATCTGACCAATGATCCAGCATGCAGTAGCTAAAACCTCATTGCCACGACATTCCCGTGTTCCTTTATCTCTCCATCTTGATTTCTTACTCCTACTGATCCTCAGACCACCTTTCTTTCACTCCTTCCTGACAAGTCACTATTATGGCGATATATGCTTTACCCAGTCAGTTTCTCCTCGGTATTTTCCAATCAGTCCAGCTTACATCATTTTTCATGGAGTAGCACTGATAACTTCGATGTTCTGTTTCTCACCTTGTCCGGAGGAAGTAGGGAAGGCTTGTAGAATAGTGTTTATAAAGTCTACAATACCATGGAGTAATGTACTGTGCCTTCATATTCACTCACCAATCACTCAGTGGCTCATCCAGAGCAACTTCCAGTCTTGAAAGCTTCAGTCATGATAAGTGCCCTATACGGATACACCATTTTTATCTGTTATACCATGTTTTTACTGTATTTTTGCTGTTTAGATACACAAATACTTACCATTGTGTTACAGTTGCCTACAGTATTCAGTACTGTAATGTGCTGTGTAGGTTTGTAGTCCACGAGCAATAGGCTGCTATACCATATAGCCTAGGTGTGTAGTGGGCTATATAGCATTTAGGTTTGTGTAAGTGCACTCTTACGATGTTTCTACAACGACAACATTGCAGAACAATTCATTTCTCAGAATACATCCCCATCTGTAAGTGACATGACTGTACTGGAAGTCCTAGCCACGGCAGTGAGGCAAGAAAAAGAAATAAAAGACATGTAAATCATAAAGGAAGAAGTTAAATTGTCTGTTTGTAGATGACGTTATCTTATATATATATTAAAAAACCCTAAAGACCCCCGGCCACACACACACACACTAAAAACCGTTAGAACTAATGAATTCAGTCAAGTTGCCAGATGCAAAATCAACATACAAAAAGCAGTTGCATTTCTATATGAGCTATCTGAAAACAAAATTAAGGGAAAAAACTTCCCATTTACAATAGCATAAAAAAATGCTTAGAAATAAATTTAACAAAGAAAGTGAAAGATCTGTACCCTGAAAAGTATAATACATTGATGAAAGAAATTGAAGACACAAAATAATGAAAGATATCCTGTGTCCGGATAGGGGATGAATATTATTAAAATGTCCATACTACCCAAAGTGATCTACAGATTCAGTGCAATCTCTATCAAAATTCTAATGGAATTTTTCACAGAATTAGAAAAATTCTGTGAAATCCTAAAATTTGTGTGGAACCCAAATAGCCAAAGCAATACTGAGAAAAAAGAACAAAGCTGGAAGTATCACACTTACAGATTTCAAAAGATATTACAAAGCTATAGTAATCAAATCAGTATAGTACTTACATAAAAACATTTTCATATACATTCTAGAACCAGTTTGTCGGTTTCAAAGACCAAGATACAAAGACCAATGGAACAGAATAGAGAGCCCAGAAAAAACACATATATAGTCAACAAGGGCACAAAATAGGTAGTTTTCAGTATGATGTTGGGAAACCTGGATGTGCACAGTCAAAAGAATGAAAATGAACCCTTCTGCCACACACAAAAATTAACTTGAAATGGATTAAAGACTTAAATGTAAAATCTGAAACCATGAAATTCCTACATCATACAGGGAAAACTTCACATTGATCTTGGATCTCAACACCAAAAGCACAGGCCATAAAAGCAAAATAAACAAGTGGGACTACATCAAGTTAAAAATCATCTGCACAGCAAAGGAAACAACAAAATGAAAAGCAACCTATAAGATAGGAGCAAATATTTGCAAATCATAAATCTGATAATGGGTTAACACCCCAAATACATAAGGAAGTCATACAACTCAATACCAAAAAAATAAATAACCTGATTAAAAAATGAGCCAAGGATCTAAACAGACAATTTTCCAAAGTTATACAAATGGCCACGTATGTGAAAGTGCTCAGTATCACTAATTATCAGGGAAATTCAAATCAAAACCAGAATGAATTACCACCTCACACCTGCTAGCATGGCTGTTATCAAAAAGACAATATAACAAGTATTGGTTGAGGATATGACAAAAAGAGTTCCTACTACACTAAAGGTAGGAATGTAAATTGGTGCAGCGAATATGGAAAACAGTATGGAGATTCCTCAAAAAATTAAAAATAATACTGCCATATGATCCAGCAATCCCACTTTTCGGTGTCTGATGATGGCTATATAAAGAAAGTGTGATGAAGAAACAAATGATGAATAGATAAAATAATATATGTATGTATGTGTGTATACAGACACACATGCACACACACAGAAGGTGCCCAAAACTGTATATACATTTTAAGAAAGAAGAAAGCTATTAAAATTGTAATACTCAATATATACTGATAACAAAAGATAAGTCACATTTGACTTCTGCAATTACAAGAGGTGCTCAAAGTGGTTACCATCAGGGTCCAGACGCTTCTGAGTAGGGCGAACTACTGCTTGAGCAACCTTGACCTAAATGTTCATTTGTATACATTTTTTGGCACCCCTGGGGTGTGTGTGTGTGTTTACAATGGAATATTTTTCAGCTATTAAAAAAGGAAATACTGCCATTTGTGACAACATGCATGAATCTTTACTACATTATGCTAACGAAACAAGCCAGACAGAAAGACAAATAATAAATACTGTGATCTCTCTTACATACGTACGTGGAATCTAAAAACATTGAACTCACAGAAGCAGAAAGTGGAATGGTGGCTGCCAGGGGATGGAAAATGGGGGAAAATGGGGAGATGTTGGTCAAAAGGCACAAACTTTTATAAGATGAGTAAGTTCTGGGAATCTAATGTACAGCATGGTGACTATAGTTAATAGTGCTGTATTGTAGTACTTCAAATTTGTGAAGAGAGTAGATCTTGTGTTGTCACCACTTTACTATGTGAGGTGATGGATGTGTTAATTACCTTGATTGTGGTAATCATTTCACAGTGTATACGCATATCTTCATTATTGTACATCTTAAATATATGTAAGTTTTGTTTGTCAGTTATACCTCAATAAAGGTGGGGGGGGGGTGATGAGAGCAGACATCCTTGCCTCATTTTTGATCTTAAGAAAGTATTCAGCTTCTTTTCTGTTAGTCTCTTGAGAGTTGTCATTAATGGGTGTTAAATTTCATCAAACTTTTTTTGTGTGTCTGTTGAGGTATTTGTTTTCTTTTTTAGTTTTAGTCTGTTAAGACAGTAAATTACTTAGATTGATTTTCACACGTTAAGCTGATCTTGAGTTCCTGAGGTAAATCCTAGTTGGTCATGATGTATTATCTTTTTTATATATAGTTAGATTTGATTTACTAATATTTTGTTGAGGATTTTTTTATATATACATAATCATGAGGTATATTTGTAGGTTTCTCATAAAAGACTCATTCTGGTTTTGGTACCAGGGTATTTATTGATGGCCTCAAAATATTTCTTTCTCATTCCTTTTTCAGGAAAGTTTATGTAAAATTTCCTTACATGTTTTGTAGAATGCACCATTGAAGTCATCTGGGCCTGGAAGTTTTTATTTAAAATACGAAATCAATATCTTTAACAAATATTGAGTTATTGAGATTATGTTTTCTTCAGTAAGCTTTAATAGTGTGCCTTTCAAGGAATTTCATTTAATTTGTTGGATTTATTTATGTAAAGTTTTTTTATAATATTCCCTTATTATCCTTCATAGGATCTCTAGTAATGTTTTCTCTTTCGTTGTTGATTTCACTTGTGTAGGTCTTCTTTCATTTCTATTAGGTCTGGCTAGAGATGTATAAGTTGATCTTTTTTAAAAAAACAGTTTTCAGATTCATTGATTTGTCTTTAATTTTTAATTTGGATATATTCCTATTACCTTTCTATAATGATTCTGGTTTAATATTTTTGTTGTGTGAGAATAAACTTTGTATGATGTTAATTATTTTGTTCATTACATTTGTTTACACCCCATGATGGGGCCTGTCTTGTTGTATAGTCTCTGTGCCCTTGTGAAGAAAGAGTATTCAACTGTTGGACAGCTTTTTCTGTAATTGTCAATTAAATTTGATCAATTTTTGGCATTTTTTCAGTTCTTTTATATCCTTGCTCATTTTCTTAGTGAGAGCACTTGAAGCCTCCAACTGTAATTATGAATTTGTGTTTTCTTTCTTCTGTCACTTTTGCCAGTTTTTGCTTCATATATTTGGAAGCTCTGTTGTTGTTGCATACACGGTTCGTGAACTGACCTTATCTTAATATGTGATATCTAATGTCCTTTTTGCTCTGAGATTTGTTACGTCTTATATTAATATAGTTTCTCCAGTTTTCCTTTTATTAGTAATTTATGGCCTTTTTTATTCTTTTAACCATATATTGCTAGTAGTATATAGTCTGGCTATTTTTTCCCCTCCATCTGACAATCTCTGTCTTTTAATTGGTATGTTTAAACCATTTGCATTTCATATGACTTATTGCTGTATTTGGAATTAGGCCTATTACATGTTATTTGCAATACTTTTTATATTGTGGTAAAAACACGAAACAGAAAATTTACCATCTTAACCATTTTTAAGTTTAGAGTACAGTAGTGTTAACTAAATGCACATTGTTGCACAACAGCTTTCTAGAAATTTTTCATCTTGCAAAACTGAAACTATACCCATTAAACAGCAAGTTCCCTTTTTTTCCTCCCCCCTTAGTTGATGGCAAGCATCATTATATTTTCTGTTTCTAAGAGTTTGACTACTTTTGATTTTGATACCTCATGTAAGTGGAAATCATTCAGTATATGTCCTGGGACTGGCTTATTTCACTTAGCGTAATATCTGCAAAATTCATCTATGTCATAGCATTTGACAGGATTTCCTCTTTTTTCAAGGCTAAATAGTATTCCATTGTATGTATTTCCACATTTTCTTTATCCATTCATCTGTCAGTGGACATTTAGATTGCTTCCACCTCTTGATTACTGTAAATATGCAATGAACATGGGTGGGTGTGCAAATATTTCTTTGAAATCCTGTTTTCAATTCTTTTGGGTAAATATCCAAAAAGTAAGTAATACTGCTGGATCATGTGGTAATTCTATTTTTAATTTTTTTGAGGAACCTCCATACTGTTTTCCATAAAGACTCTACCATTTTACATTCCCATGTACAGTGCATTAGGTTCCAATTTTTCCACATTCTTCAAAACACTTGTAATTTTCTGTGTTTTTGATAGTGGCTATCCTACTTGGTGTGAAGTGATACCTCATTGTCATTTTGATTTGCATTTCCCAGATGATTAATGATGTTAAACACCATCTCATATGCTCATTGGTCATTTGTGTATCTTCTTTGGAGTAATTTCTATTCAAGTCCTTTGCAGTTCTTAAATTGGATTATTTGTTTTCTATTGAGTTCTTTATATACATGGACATTAAGCCTATTAACATGTTTGCAGATATTTCCTCCCATTCCATGGGCTGCATAAGTTTTTAAGTTTAATGTAGTCCCATTTGTCTAGTTTTGCTTTTTTAAAATTATTTTTATCAGTTACAGTTGTATTCAGTATGGTTTTATATTAGTTTCAGGTGCACAGCATAGTGTTGAGACATCTGCGTAACTTATACAGTGATCCCCCGATTAGTATCCAACTGGCACTGTACATAGTTGTTGTCACATTATTAACTATATTCTCTATGCTGTGCTTTACATCCTCGTGACTGTTTTGTAACAACCAATTTGTATTTCTTAATCCCTTCACCTTTTTTGACCAGCAGCCCAAATTCCCTCCCCTCTGGAAACCATCAGTTTGTTCTCTGTATCTATGAGTCTGTTTCTGTTTTGTTTGTTCTTTAAATTCCACATGCAAGTAAGATCACTTGGTATTTGTCTTTCTCTGATTTATTTCATTTAACATAATACCCTCTAGGTCCATCTGTTGCTGCAGATGGTAAAATTTCATTCTTTTCTTACGTCTGAGTAATATTCCATTTTTCATATGTATCACATCTTTACCCAGTGGTGTATTGATGGACGCTTGGGTTGCTTCCATATCTTGGCTGTTGTAAATAGTTCTGCAGTGAACATAGGGGTGCATGTGTCTTTTGGAACTAGTGTTTTGGATGTCTTCGGATACATACCCAGTAGTGCAATTGCTGGGTTACAAGGTAGTTCTATTGTTAATGTTTTGAGGAACTTCCATGCTGTCTTCCACAGTGGCTGCACCAATTTGCAATCCCACCAACAGTGCTCAAGGGTTTCCTTTTCTCCACATCGTCACCAACACTTGTTTGTTGATTTATTGGTGATGGTCATTCTGACAGGAGTGAGGACACATCTCATGGTGGTTTTAATTTGTGTTTCTCTGATGATTAGTGATGTTGAACATCTTTTCTTTTTTTTTAATTAAAGTTTATTGGGGTGACAATTGTTAGTAAAGTTACATAGATTTCAGGTGTACAATTCTGTAATATATTACACTGTGTGTTCACCACCCAGTGTCAGTTCTCCTTCCATCACCATATATTTGATCCCTTTTACCCTCATCTACCACCCCCTCCCTTGCTACTCTCTCTTCATATTTTTGTTGGCCATGTGTATGTCCTCTTTGGAAAAATGTCTGTTCAGGTCTTCTGCCCATTTTTTAATTGGATTTTTTTGGTGTTCAGTTGTGTGAGATTTTTTTTAATAAATTTTGGATATTAACTCCTTATGAGATGTAACATTGGTGAATGTCTTCCCCCATTCCATGAGCTTTTTGTTTTATTGATGGTTTTCTTTGCTGTGAAAAAACTTTCGTTTGATGTAGTCCCATGTGTTTATTTTTTGTTTCGTTTTCTTTGGCCGAGGAGATAGATGAGAAAAAATGTTACTAATAGCAATGTCAGAATTTACTGTCTATATTTTCTTCTAGCAGTTTTATGGTTTCAGGTCTTACATTTAAGTCTATAATGCATTTTGAGTTTATTCCTGCGTATAGTGTAATACGAAGGTGGTCCAGTTTTCATTTTTTTGTATGTATCTGGCAGTTTTTCCAACACCATTTATTGAATAGACTGTCCTAACCCCACTGTATGTTCTTGCTTTATTTGTCATAGATTAAATGACCATATAGATGTGGGTTTGTGTCTGGCCTCTCTATTCTGTTTCATTGATCTCTGTGTGTGTGTGTGTGTGTGTGTGTGTGTGTGTGTGTGTGATATTTATTTAATGCCAGTACCATGCTGTTATAGCCTTGTAGTGTGATTTGGTATCACTGTGCTGCCTCCAGTTTTGTTCCAGTGTCTCAAGATTGCTCTGGCTATTCCGGGTCTTTTGTGTTTCCATGTAAATGTTAAGATTATTTGTCCTCCTTCTGTAAAAAATGCCATTGGTGTTTTGATAAAGATTGCATTGAATCTGTTGATTGCTTTGGGTAGTATGGACATTTTAATGATGTTAATTCTTCCTATCCATGACCACTGTATATGATTCCATTTATTTGTATCTTCAGTTTTTTTCTTCAGTGTCTTACAGTTTTCCGAGTACAGGTCTTTTACCTCCTTGGTTAAATTTATTCCCAGGTATTTTATTTTAATTTCCTGATGCAATTGTAAATGGGATTATTATCTTAATTCCTCTTTCTGATATTTCGTTTTTGGTGTATAAAAGTGTAACCGATTTCTGAAAATTGTTTTGTATTCTTCCACATTACTAAATTCATTTATCAGATCTGATAGTATTTTTTTGGTGGACTCTTAAGGATTTTCTATGTATAGTCTCATGCCATCTGCAAATACTAATAATTTTACTTCTTGCTTTCCGATGAATGCTTTTTATTTCTTGTCTGATTGCTGTACCTAGGTCTTCCAAGACTACATTGAGTAAAAGTGGTGGGAGTGGGCATGCTTGCCTTGTTCCTGATCTTGGGAAAATGCTTTCAGCTTTTCCCTGTTGAGTATGATGTTAGCTGTGGGTTTGTTCCATATGGCCTTTATTATGTTGAGATATGTTTCCCATATCCCCAGTTTGCTAAGAGTATTATAAATGGATGCTGGAGTTTGTCAGATGCTTCTTCTGCATGTATTGATATGATGACACGATATTTATCTTTCATTTTATTTATGTGGTGTATCACATTAATTGACTTGATATTAAACCAACCTTACATCCCAGGAATAAATCCTACTTGATCATGGTGTATGATCTTTTAAATGTATTGCTGAATTTGGTTTGCTAATTATTTTGTTGAGGATTTTTGCATCCATGTTTATAAGGAACATTGACCTATAATTTTCTTTCTTTGTAATGTCTTTGGTTTTGGAATCACGGTAATGGTGGCCTCGTTAAATGAGCTTGAGAGCTTTCCATCTTTTGAATTTTTTGGAGTAGTTTGAGAGGTGTTAATTCTTCTTTGTATGTTTGGTAAAATTCACCTATAGCCATCTGTTCTAGGATTTTGAATGTTGGGAGTTTTTTGATTACTGATTGGATTTCATCAGTAGTAATCAGTTGGTTCAGATTTTCTGTTTCTTCTTGATTTGGTCTTGGAAGATTGTATGTTTCTAGGATTTTATCTATTTCTTCTAGATTGTCCAATTTGTTGCATATAATTGCTCATAGTATTTTCTTAAAATTTTTTTGTATTCCTGTGGTCTCTTTCATTTCTGATTTTGTTTGGGTGCTCTCTTTTTTTCCTTGGTGAGTCTGGTTAAAGGTTTGTCAATTTTATTTATCTTTTCAAAGAATCAGCTCTTGGTTTTATTGATTTATTTTAATTTATTTTATTTTTTTAAGATTCTATTTTATTTCCACTCTAATCTTCATTTTTTTCCCCCTTTTACTCACTTTGGGCTTTCTTTGCTGTTCTTTTTCTAGTTCCTTTAAGTGTAAGGTTAGATCGTTTATTTAAGCTTTTTATTGTTCCTTGAGGTAGGCCAGTATTGCTATGAATTTCTCTCTTAGGACTGCTTTCGTTGTGTCCCACAGATTTTGTGTCATTGTGTTTTCATTTGTCTCAAAGTATATTTGATTTCTTTCTACATGTTGTCATTGATCCCTTCAATATTTAGTAGCATGTTATTTAGCCTCCATGTGTTTGTGTGTTTTTTAGTTTTACTTCTTGTAATTTATTTTCAGTTTCATACCATTGTAGTCAGAGAAGACACTGATTATGATTTCAGTATTCTTAAGTTTATTGAGACTTGTTTTGGGCCTAACATTTGGTCTGTCTTAGAAAATGTTCCATGTGTACTTGAGCAGAATATATATTCTGCTGCTTTGGGGTGAAATGCTCTAAAAATTTAAATTTATCTGGTCTAGTGTGTCATTTAAGGCCACTGTTTCGTTGATTTTCTGTCCGAAAGATCTGTCCATTGGTGTCAATAGGATGTTAAAATTTTGTACTATGATTGTATTACTGTTGATCTCTCCCTTTATGTTGGTTAGTGTTTGTGCTCCTATGTTGGCTGCACAAATATTTACAAGGGCTATAGCCTCTTGTTTGATCCCTTTATCATTATGTAATATCCCTCTTTGTCTCTTATTATAGTCTTTTTGTTTTAAAGTCCATTTTGTCTGATGGAAGTATTGCTACCCAGCTTTTTTATTTTTCATTTCCATTCACATATATCTTTATCCATCCCTTTACTTTCAGTCTGTATGTGTCTTTTGATCTGAAATGGGTCTCTTGTAGACAGTATGAGTCTTGTTTTCTTATTTATTCAGCTAACCTATGTCTTTTGATTGGAATATTAAACCCACTTACATTTAAAGTGATTATTGATAGGTACATAGTTACTGATTTTTTTTCATCTTTATGTCCGACACACCACACGCACACATGCACACACACACACACTTCTTACTGAAATCCTTTTAACATTTCTTGTAATACTGGTTTGGTGGTGATGAACTCCTTTAGCTTTTTCTTGTCTGGGAAGCTTTTTATCTCTCCTTCAATTTAAAATGATAGCCTTCATAGGTATTATTGGTTGTAGGTGCTGCTTTTCATTAGGTTGAATATTTAGTGCCAGTCACTTCTGGCCTTCAAAGTTTCTGTTGAGAAAACAGCTGACAAATTTAGGGAGCTCCCTTATAAATTACTAGTTGCCTTTCTCTTGCTGCTTTTAGTATTCTCATTGTCTTTAGCCTTTGCCATTTTAATTGGTGTGGCCCTGTTTGGGTTAATCTTTTTTGGGAATCTCTGCATTTTCTGGACTTGTGTTTCTATTGTTTTTACCAGGTTAGGAAAGTTTTCAGTTGTTATTTCTTCAAGTACGTTCTCTTCTCTTTCTGGTACTCCTGTGATGTAAATGTTGTTACACTTGATGTCCTAGGGGCCCTTTAAGCTCTCCTCATTATTTGGATTTTTATTTATTTGTTTTGTGCTGTTCTGATTTGGTGTTTTCTGCTACCTTCTCTTCCAAATCACTGATTTTATCCTCTGCTTCATTTAGTCTGCTGGTGATTCCTTCTGGTGTATTCTTTGTTTTTGACTCGTTCTTTTTTATGGTTTCTAAGTGCCTTTTTTTATGCTTATATATCTATGTTGAAGTTCTCACTGAGTTTGTTCATTCTGCCCCTAACTTCATTGAGCATCCTTATAACTAACCATTGTTCTGAACTTTGTATCTGGTAGGATGCTTGCCTCTATTTATTTATTTATTTATTTATTTATTTATTTATTTATTTATTTATTTTTAAAGGATAAAGGCTTCTCTTTCTTTTTAAAATTTTTTTATTGTGGAATGTTGGGGAACTGTGTGTTTTTCCAGGGCCCATCAGCTCCAAGTCAAGTCGTTGTCCTTCAATCTAGCTGTGGAGGGCACAGCTCAGCTCCAAGTCCAGTCGCCGTTTTCAATCTTTAGTTGCAGGGGCACAGCCCACCATCCCATGTGGGAATTGAACCAGCAACCTTGTTGAGAGCTTGTGCTCTAACCAACTGAGCCGTCTGGCCGTCCCTCCGGAAGCTCAGCGGCAGCTAGTTGTCTTCAATCTAGTTGTGGAGGGCGCAGCTCACTGGCCCATGTGGGAAATGAACCAGCAACCCTGTCGTTCAGAGCTCCGCGCACTAACCAAATGAGCCATCCAGCCACCCCACCTCCATTTCATTTAATTCTTTTTCTAGACTTCTCTCCTGGTTTTTCATTTAGGGCATACTTCTTTGTTTCCTCACTTTGGCTGCCTCTCTGTGTTTGTTGCTGTGTATTAGATAGATCTGCTACATCTCCCAGTCTTGCCGGGTGGCCTCATGTAGTAGATGCCCTCATGTAGTCAGTGCCCTGTGGGGCCCAGTCGCTCAGTCTCCATGGTCACCTGAGCTGGACGCTCCAGGTGTGCCCCTTGTGTGGGTTGTGTGTGCGCTCCTGTTGTAGTTGAGCCTTGATTGTTATTGGCACATTAGTGGGTGGGATTGACCCTCATGCTGACTGACCATAGGGTTTGTGCACATTAACAGCTTACAGGGTTGTTGTGCAAGGAGCTTACCCCACAGAGCAGGACTTGCCTTCGTGGGCTCTGGTGCCTGCTGAGACTGCTCTTTTGTTGAACTGCTTGTGGGGCTAATTGGGTGGTGCTCTGCTGTGGTCCATAGCTGACCTCTAGGTGCGTTGGTTCCTGTGCTTCTTAGGAGTGGCTCCGCTGCAGGCCCTGGTCAGCCACTGCCTGTGACTGGCCGAGGACTGTCAGGTAGGAGCTACACGGCAATCTGCAGTTGGTCATTCCGTGTGCTGGACCTGGAAGCACATGGGATAGACCAGGCTGTGAATGCAGGACAGCTCCCACCCATATTGGGCCTAGGGTTGTTCCTGCAAAAAGCCCAGGACATTCTGAGGTCTGCTGCTGCCTTCCAGCTCCCATAAGGCTCAGCTGCTGAAAGAGCCTCGGGCAGTGCATGAGTTTGGTGATGTGGGGTCTTGAGGGAGTCACCAGGTGAAACAGGAGGTGTTCACCAAGGTAACATAAATTCTGGTTTGGTCCCAGTGCTGAGTATGGAGCTACTTAGCAAAAGTCTCAGAGCACACTGAGGCCAGTCACTGCCCATCTGGAGCCCACGAACCCTCTAGAGTTATCCAAGAAACAGTGCAGTGTGGGCAAGGCTGGCTATTGGGGGATAGGGTCGTCCTGCGTGTACAATTTGGATATGGTTGGTCCCACGGTGGAGTGGGTGGAGTTCACCAGGCCAGTGTAGAGTCAGATGTGGCTACATATGGGAGGGCTCAACACAGGAAAGATGGCTCCTGCCTGCCCTCCTGCTAGTTGTACAGGAGGAAGATTCTACACTGGGAAAATGACAACTATTTTTCCCATTCTCCCCCTTAAGCCGCACAACTTAGTCTCTTCCCATATTTCTCTGATTCTTCCTGAGTCGCCATACCTTCACCGGAGCCCAGGATAAGGGCCTGCAAACGAGTGAATTTGTGTGAGTCCTTTAAAAAAATGTCTGTGTTTATGGCAGCCTTACATTTCTCATGGATGTTCGAAATCCCCATTGTTTTTCACAGCCAGGTATCGTGTGGGTTCCTCTTCTTGCACCGATACTCTGGGTACTCAGTGTGGGGCTGGGGTCTCTGCACTCTTCATGGAGGGGTGACCTCCATAGCCAAGATATCCCTCCCGATTCTCAACAACCACACGTGTGTGGGGCAGGCCTGTTTCATGTTTCTGCCACTCCTACCTGTCTCGATGTGGCTTCTTTATATACCGAGTTATAGGACTTCTGTTGAGTTAGTTTTCAAATGGTTCTCTAGATTTAGTTGAATTTTAACGTCACAAGAGGAGGCAAGCCAGCATTTACCTACTCCGCTGTCTTGGATTATTGTCAGGCCTGTTATTGTTTTCTTTGTTCCATCTGTTTTTCAATCTTCAATTTTTCATTTCCTGCCTTGTATTGGATTATTTCTGCATCTTAAAATATTCCATTTACGTGACTAATTGTCTGAGTTGGCCCACACTTTCCTCTCAAGTGTGAACTTTCTTTTTCAGTAAATCACTTTTGCTTTCCTACAAAAAATTCCATTTTAAACCAATGTCACCTCCATAAATTTAATAAAAACTAACTAAATAAAAATTCCGTTTTATTTAATGCCATTTTTATTATCTCTTTGTGTATTTTGTGTAGTGGTTGTTCTAGTGATTACAGAATATGTTGTGGGTCCAGAACCTAACTATGTATTACATGCTTAATATTTGTTGATCGAAGTAATATTTTTGGAGTCCAATTGTGATTTTTATTCTTAATGTTGAAATTTTCTAAGTAAAGTTATTGAAAAATAATACAAGCTTTTTTAAACATACATTCTATTAATATAATATTATTGTCATGTACAGTTTTTTCCAAAAAATACTCATAACACTCCTTTGTTCACCAATAACTTTGATGTGCAAAGGACATACTGCCTTATCGTCATAGTGTTGCCTAGGCTACTGCTTGTTGACATTATACAGCTCAATTTTGCTTTGAGTGAGAAGTTTTCTGTTATATATGACTCAACTCTTACTCTTTTATGCTTTAGACAGAGTGCTGTGTTTAAGTGATTCTGTTTATATGGTAATAGATGAAACAGTTAAATAAATGACCCCAAGGTAAATTCTGCCTTTTGTGTGTAGAGTCAGAAAGTTTTATTTCTTCTAGTTGGTTTCCTCTATAAAAATGAAAGGTTTGAACTATTTGAACTCTGGCATTGTTTTTGTTGAATTATATTCTAATTTGGCTATATCCATATTAATCTAGTTTTAATAATTTACAGTTTAACTTAATTCATTTAAGGGATATTTGGTTATCTGTCAAAACCAAACAAGTTTTAAAGCACCAGTAGAACAATTTGAAGAACATACAAAATTTTACTAATTCTCTGTTCAAAGTATCTGAGTATTAGTTCACATAGGTACTAGAATGTAGCTTTCTTGGACCTATGAATCTATTTATAGGAAATTTATAGAATGAAATAGTTAAAATTAGGCTTTCGTTCTGCTTGTTGTTATGGTCCAAGTCCTGCTCCTGTTGGTTGGCCTCAGTCTGGCCCAGTAGTGTGCAGTTGAGCTTTCTGTGATAATAGAAACATTGTATATCTACACTGTATAGTGTGGTAGCTACTTAATTTAATTACTTTAACTTTGAACAACCACATGTAGTTTATAGGTTGCCATACAACACTGGTGTAAAAGCTTATACCTAAGCATAAGCTTCTAAGAGGGTTCTTGCCCTATTAAGTCAGCTTGCAGAGCAGGCAACAGAAGGCTGAACAAATTGTAAAGAAAATGATACATGAAGTAATAATTATAGTACAACATGATAAGGATTAAATCAATGAGTAGGTTGATAGAATCACTAAATGCCAGGGGATGTTTGGGAGTTCAGTGAAGGATAATAAACCACTCCAGAGATTTTAAGTAGAAAGGGTTTAATTAATTTAAATTAATTAAAAATAGAATTAAATGTAAAATTACCAATCAGACCTATCAGGTTCTTGGTTGGATGTTTACAAATAACTGGCAGACCAATGCCGAATTACCAGAGAATCTATTAGGAGTTTCTACCTCTAGAGCCAGGCTGGAATGACAAACCCTTTGCCACTGCTTCCACTTTGGCTCTTTCTGGTTACCCAAAAAACTGGAGTTTGAATGTTAGTCTAAAGAAGGTGGGAAGAAATATAAAAGTAGTTCTCTTTTTTCCTGTTCAGTGACAACCTGAGTGGACTTGAACAAGAGAACTTGAATTAGAAGCTCATATTGTTCAGTGAAAACTTATATAGGTTATAATAGCCTCTCTGAGAAAATAAATTATGGAGACAGAGAAAACCAAACTGCACTATTGCAAATTGCATAAACAGGTTTTATTGTGTGTGTATACAAATAATCTTTATATATTTATTCTTTACAGATCCACGATGAGAAGACTGATAAAAGAAGAAGCTAGCTGAAGAGCTATAAGATGCCCAAATCTGGGTTCACAAAACCAGTTCAGAGTGAAAATTCTGACAGTGACAGCAATATGGTAGAAAAACCATATGGAAGAAAGGTATATGATTATACTCAAGATTTGTTGACCCTTTTGGAACTTGGTAAAGTTCCCAATTTAGTATTTTTAGTAATTACTCATAAAATAAGCAGTGTGAATGCCAGATAAATCCAAACCATTTATCTAAGTCTTTTAGAAATAAATTGGATTCCAGTGGATGAAGATTATTTTTCATTCCCTAAGATAACACAATTACTAAGATCACACGATTACTTAAGAGATAATCATTGAAATAGGAGGAAATACAAGACCTCACAGTCATTTGGCATTTCTCCACCCGCTGACCCCTAGGAGCAAAATACACATACACAGTAGCAATTCCATTTTCCATGTCTGTAACTTTGGGTAAATTTACGTAACTTTTCCAACCTTAGTGTCTCTCTTTCTCTGTCTAGCCCTGTAATAGAGGACAGTAATGCTTTATAGAATTGTTGTGACAGTCAAATGATATAAGTATTGTGCTTAATACAATGCTTGGTACACAGTGCTCAGTTAATGTTAACAGTTTTTGTTAGTTGCAAGACCTGTGATTCTTTTTATATCTATTCTTCACTCCCATTTGATTCCGAGTCTCAAAACCTTGTGTACTCTGCAAATGTCTCCTAACTGGTTTCACTATCTCTAGTCTCTCCATTATCTAGTTAGTCTTACACATTATCTTTGATTTTTTTTTTTTAAGTCTTTTTTCCCCCTAAGCCATTTTCTTGTTAAAAGACGTCTGAAATTCTTCCAGTGTTTGGCTAACATGAGTAAAGCTGCTGTGAACATGTGTATACAAATCTTTTTTTTAACAGTTTTATTGAGGTGTAATTTATATACCATAAAATTCACCCATTTACCGTATAATTCAGTGATTTTTAGTAAACTTAACAGATTTGTGCAGTCATCACAATCCAGTTTAGAACATTTCCATCCTTGCTAAAAGATTCTCCTGTCCATTTATAGTCATTCTGTTCCCATGCCAAGCCTCAGACAATCCTAAATCTGCTTTCAAAATCAGGAAGTGTAAGTTTTCAACTTTGTTTTCAAAAGTTATTTTGGCTATTCAGGATCCTTTACACTTCCATATGAGTTTTAGGATTAGCTTGTCAGTTTGTGCAAAAAAAATGCGTGCTGGGCTTGTATTGAATCAGTACCTTGAATCTATAGGTCACTTTGAATAGTATTGCCGTCTTAACAATATGTCTTCCAATCCATCCCCACAGAATCTCTCTCCATTAATTTAGATACTCAGTTTCTCTGAGTAATGCATTGTAGTTTTCAGTGTACAAATCTGGCGTTTCACTTGTTAAATTGCTCATATTTTATTCTTTTGGACACTATAGTAGGTAATTACATTTTGGATTTTTCATGGCTAGTATATAGATATACGATTGATTTTTATCTGATCTTGTATCCTATGACCTTACTAAATTCATTTATTGATTCTAAAATTATGGATTCCTTAGGATTTTTTCCATGTGGGATGATGTCATCTGCATCTAAAGATAATTTTACTTCTTTCCCAATATGGATACTTTTATTTCTTGCTCATTGTACTGGTAATCTCTGCCTTTTTGTTAGTGTTTAATCTGCTCACATTTAATGTAATTATTGATTTATATCTGTTATTTTGCTCTTTGTTCTTTTATTTCATATCTTTTTGTTTCTGCCCCATCTATGATACCATTTTAAAAAATATTTTTCAGTGTAAATTTAAATTTTTGTGGTTTTCTTCAAAGTATGTTCCTTGAATTATCTTAAAATGTTGATCTAGGGATTATAACATACACTCTTAATTACTACAGGTTAATGTTGATTTAATTCCAATATAGCTCCATTTTCTCCCCTTTCTTTGTGTTATCTATGTAATATAGTTTATGTGTATATTTGTTATTAACCCAACCACAGAATGTTATAATTATTGTTTATACAATTTTACCTCTTAAATAAGAGAAGAAAAGAGAAACTATATTTATACAGTTTCTTATTTTTACCTACAAATTTACCAATTTGGGCAATTTAAATTTTTTCCTATGGACTCAAGTTATTGTTTGGTGTCATTTTCTTACAGTCTACAAGAATTTTCCTTAGTATTTACTGTAAGACAGATCTTCATCCATGATTTCTCTCACTCTTCATTGATCTAGGAATAACTTGACTTTGCCATTTTTAAAAACAGTTTTATTAAGATATAATTCACATACCATACAATTTACTCCTTCAAAGTGTATGATTCAGTAGTTTTTAGTGTATTTACAGAGTTGTACAATCATCACTATCAATTTTAGCATATTTTCACCCAATAAAAGAAACCCTATGTACCCATTAGCAGTCACTCCCCATCCTGTCCCCAATTTCCACAGCCCTGGGTAGCCACCAGTCTACTTTCTGTCTATGTAATTTTGCTTATTCTTGATATTTCGTATAAATGAAGTTATGTAATAGATTTGTCTTTCATGGCTGCCTTTATTTTCAAAGGATAGTTTGTTGGATACTAAAATTCTTAGTTAACTTTTTTATTAAATTGAATATGTCATCCCACTTTCTTGCTTTAATTGTTTCTGATGAGAATTTTGTACCTTTGTCCTGATTATAAATTTTTTTTTATTGCTGTTCTCTTTTGTCTTTAAACAGTTTGACTGTAATGTGTTTAGGATCACTTTGTGTTTGTCTTATGTAAGGTTTGTTGAGCTTCCTGGATCTGTAGAGTAATGGTGTTTTATGAAATTTGGGATGTTTGATTTACCAGTTTTTTTTTTTGGGGGGGGGGGGCATCTCATATCTGCTATTGAACATATCTAGTACATTTTCAGTTACTCTTTTCAAATCCAGTATTTCCATTTTTCCCATTTTGTAATTTTTTTATTGATATTCTCTGTATGCTGTCATTGTCATATTTTAATTCATTAAACATTGTTTAATTTCTTTATTTCTATCAACTTTTTGTCAAATCTAGTATCTGGGCCCATTCAGAGAAGTTTCTATTGAATACTTTTTCTTTCCTTTTTTGTATATCTTAACTTTCATTGAAAACTGGACAATTTAGGTCATATATTGTAGTAGTTGTGGGTTCTCATTATTTCCCACCTGAAAGTTGTGATTTTTGCTAGGTTTCTGTTTTGTTTGTTTGTTTTTAGTAAAATGTCAGGTGTTTATCTGCAGTATTTGTCACAACCATTGGTGTCTGTTTTTTTCTTTTTCTTTTTTAGTCTTGTTTCCTAGGGGTTGCCCTTTTATCTACATGGAAAAGTCAGCAGCCATTGATTGGTCAGATGTTGTACTCAGACATTATGATCCAGTTCACCTTTTGCTGACAGATTTCTGTGTGTGTTGGGGGGTGCATTCAGTGTTCAGGTATTTTTCATATCTGCCCTGGCATTTACTTTCTGCTGGGCTTACCCAGATTTTCCTTATGCAGCCTCCTAGTCAGCTAAGACTGTGTAGATCTCCCCAGGATGTACATGCAGTCTCCTAGTCAGTGAAGGATATGTGAAGAGCTTAGTCCTGCTCAGCTCTTCCCCGCATATTTACATGCCTGGCTGCTTCCCGCTCAGCTGGGGATGTGTGGCAATCTTATCTAGCACCCTGTATGTCTCTCTCATTTCTGCAGTCTCCCTGTTAAATTTCTGACTTATCCATCAGCTGCTGCTTCCTAACAGCAGGACCACATCCTTAGCGTAATAGAACTGTTTTTCCCCCCTCTGTTTCCTACCTTGTTTGCTATTTTTATCAACAGTGTGGCTGGATGTGGGTTTTTAGCCCTCATCACCGACACCAATTCAGGTCGACACTCTAGCAGCAAAGATGCTGGTTTTCACCACCAGCCCCACCCTGGTAGTAGCACTTTATGTAAACTAAACATTGGCCAGGGAATAAGAGCAACCCCAGGCAACAAAGCCAAAGATACTCACTGTTCTTATCTGTAGTGTTTTTCTTGAAAATGCTTCTCAATTTGTTGTTTACTTTTGTTCAATTTCTAAAGCCTTGAAATGGTTGTTTTGTCCAGATTTATCATTGTTTCTTGGGAAGATAAGTTGCCGGTATCTCCATTCACCATAAAAGTTTCCCCAAATGTATTCTAATGTGCCAAATGTGACAAATCTTAAGGAGAGTGACATCATTAATTTATTCACTTTATCCAACAAACCTTACATGGGATTCCTGTTGTGTTCTTCTGAGCCTGCACTTCCCCCAAAATGGTCTCAGGGACTGTACTTTGAGAATTTCTATACCATTGTAAGATGCATACTAATGAAAGTATTGAGTATACAATAAGAGAAAAAGGAGAAAAGCAATCAATTTTAAAAGGTTCGTGGATGGTCTTGCAATAGAAAAGATACTTAATCTGGATTCTGCACGATGAATAAGTATATGACCAATAGGAAAATAGGAACAAAGGGTTGTCCAAGCAGATGCTGTAAAAAAGACATGAATAGTAGTGCCTATGAGATAGAATGTAGCCTATGAAGGGTGTAAAGTAGGCGATGAGCATTAAACAGGGGCCAGTTCATTTTGGCCTGTGTGCCTTGCTAAGGATCTTGGAATTTATTCGTAGCCATCCATTCAGAAGGGAAGAGCCATAGAAACCAGTCAGAGTGTTTTTTAAAAATACAAGTAAAAGCCAGTCTGGACAGTAGCTGCAGAGATGAAGAAAAGTTGGCAGATGTAAAAGATGTTGAATGAATTAAACTTATTTGTATATGTAGTCTGGGTCCACTCAGGTTGATTGGATGTTTCCTGAGAGGGAATTCAGGGAAAGGAACCAGTTGTTTTGAGAAGAATGTTTGGTTTGTACTTGTTGAATTGAGTTGGCCATCAGAACACCGAAGTAGAAGTGTTAGTAGGCAGTTAGATATGAATCTAGCATTCAGAACAGCTAGGTTGAAGTAAATATATGAGGATTTGTGGAAGAGTAACCTATAGAAATGGAGATGCCACCTCAAGAGTGGGGCAAGAGTGGATGAGAGTGTACCCTGAGGAATTCAACTATTTTAGGAGGAGTCAAGACACACGGAGTGAAGAGGACAGAGAGAAACAGGAGAGATTACACAGAGAAGAGTGGCCAAGGGAATCTGTGTGCCAAGTGACACAGGTTAATAGGAAAGATGAGGCCATTGCATGTTTTCAGTTGAGACAACTTAAAATGACCTTGGTAAAGTAATTTTAGTAGCGTGCAGACAAAATACAGTGTTAGATTTGAGGAAAGATTTAGAACTTGTATTTCTAAATGTTCAAATGTAGTAAAGGTTACATCTGTGAAATTATACCTGGCTGCTTGATGTTACTTTTGGAGTTTGACTGTATAAAGCTAAACTTGCTGAAGCTTTTACCTTCCTATGTAAATACTTTGTACATATCTTTTGAAAGCCTCCACTAAATATACAGAAGTGCCTGAGCATTGCCGTCATAGAAGTATGATTTCTTAAGAGTGTAGTGACAAGAGCAAAAAGCAACACACTTTTCACTAATATATTTCTATTAAAAACATGGTTTAGGACGGCTGGATGGCTCAGTTGGTTAGAGCATGAGCTCTGAACAACAGGGTTGCCGGTTCATTTTTCACATGGGCCAGTGAGCTGCGCCCTCCACAACTAGATTGAAATCAACTGAGCTGCCGCTGAGCTGCTGGAGGGGCGGCCAGACGACTCAGTTGGTTAGAGCGCGAGCTCTCAACAACATGGCTGCTGGTTCAATTCCCGCATAGGATGGTGGGCTACGGCCCCTGCAACTAAAGATTGAAAACGGCAACTGGGCTTGAAGCTGAGCTGTGCTCTCCACAAGTAGATTAAGGACAACGACTTGGAGCTGATGGGCCCTGGAAAAACACACTGTTTGCCAATATTCTCCAATAAATAAAAAAAGTAAAGCAAAAAACATGGTGTAGGTAAATTAAGAATACTTATTAATCACTAGATTTATAACGTAAGTAGGAAGGATATATACAAACTACTAGATTCCTCATTTATTATTAACTTTTGCCTTATCTAAAGGGACTTCTTTGACTATTCAGTCTGTTTAATCATTCAATATTTTTTCAGGATTACATGTTTGTTTGGATAAGGGTCACAAGCTCTTCTTAGGCAATATACATGGTGCTTACTGTCCTGTTTTGGGATTTTCAAGCAGCTTGATATCAAAAGCTGTTGTTAGAAATAATTTTCTTCAGTTTTTAATAGATATTTGATTGCTTGTACCTTAAAAGAGGAAGGGCCATAATTTCCATACCAAATTTCCTGCTTATAGACCATGTTACTGCTGCGGCTTGTAACAAAATGAAGGGAGGGTAGGAGAGATGAAGGCATGACCATATTATTCACCTATATATTTACAAAGCATATTCTCATGATTATCTTTTAGTGAGTGATTGGCATTGAAGCTAGCCTCTACCTTTTGCTGAGTTTTTTTCTTCCAATAAAATTTTAGGGCTGTTACTGTTATGAGCCTAAATTAATAAAATCTGAACCAAAATTTAATTTCTTAAATGCATTTAAATAGAGCACAAGTTTAAATAATACATTCTATAGCAATATACTTTTTCTGTAAAGTGCTTTCATTACCTCGTTAAATATTTCAATAGGGGTTCACCAAAAATATCTACTCACAATTTTTCAAATATTTTATCCTTTCGCTGTTAATCTGTAGGATTATTTTTCCCTGTTGGTTTTGGTTTAGAAATTTTTCACTGCAGTTTTTAGTGATGAATTAGTATTTACAACTTGCAAAACAAAATCTTTCATAAAACCTATGATAATGTAATTCATAAAGTGTGAGAGAATTTAGGTTAATCATTGAACCGTCTAATAAGCAGCTCTGTCCTATCCTTTTCATTATCAATATATTATAGTTCAGACCTTCAATTATCTTCTATCCAAGTGATAATTGATACTTTTTTTTTTTTAATTTTTTATTGGGAAACACTATGTTTCTCCAGGGCCCATCAGCTCCAAGTCGTTGTCTTCAATCTAGTTGTGGAGGGCGCAGCTCACTGGCCCATGTGGGAATCAAACCGGCAACCCTGTTGTGCAGAGCTTGTGCTCTAACCAACTGAGCCATCCGGCCACCCCTTGAGACATTTTTTATTCAAGTACTGTAATGCTTGGTCACTGTAGAAAAATTAGAAAGTACATATAAGAATAATGAAAATAAAAATTGCCTTGTCAAAAACTGCAAGAGCTGAGATTTACTCTACCCTACTTGAAAGCTAATCAGTTTCATGGATGCTGGCGGAAGATGTGAGACTCCTGGGTCAGATATAAAGGAAAGTCTATTTCTTATAGCAATAGCAGTAGCCATATATCAGCATTTGTGGCTGTTCCCTGAGCTCTGTTACTCACAAAGGGATGCAGGGAGGGCCAGGTGACACTACACGTATGGTGGGTTGTGTTACAGGAGAGGAATTGTATAATACATCTTTAATAATGGGCAGTAGGTCTACTTGACCTTTGCCCCAAAGGGAGAAATTATTTATTATACTAAAGAGTAAAAAGACCTGCCCTTTGCTCCAGAGGGAGAAGCTGTGTCTTCCAAGGCTATTCTCTATACAGATATCCTTGAAACGGTAGTCCAGAACAAAGGGAGTTAGTCCCTCTGCTTGCAAGATGTGTAGAAATGCAAGAGAGCCACAGAAAGTTGTCTCTCAACATACCTGAAATGCCATTACCCACAGATAGCCATTAACATTTTGGTTTATATCACTTCAAGAGTTTTCTTTTTACTTGTGTGTGTGTGTGTGTGTTTGTGTGTGTGTGTATATTTTTTCCCCCCTAGGTAAATTTTTACCTCTTCTGTTTTCTAACTGAGTTGGTAAAGACTATGAGTACATTGTTTAATAGCAGCAGTGATAGAAGGTCATTCTTGTCTTGCCATTCATTACTGGGTAGGAATGCTATTGTAGGTTACTGAAAGAAAAACATTAGTTTAAATAAAAAGGACTTCAAATTTTTAAAATAATAAACCTAACAGAGTCATACCCTTTTTTATGCCAGGGATACGGAAGAATGTGCCAGTGATTCTCTCCTGAATTGACAGAGTATTTATATCATTTGGTAATACAGCAATTTCAAGACAATCAGAAGTAACTAATTTTTTGAAAGTTACTTTCTCTAGGTCTAAAAAGAATTTTTAAAGTATTAAGAATTTCACAAAACCCTTTAAATAACACTTTCAAAGACAGTTTTATTTTACAGAGAACAGAACAGGTTGGTAGTAGTTAGAAATATTCACACTAATCACCATATTACACAGGAAAGCATGATCAGTGTATTCTTGTGAACATTTTCCATTTAACATGTTATCAAATTGGTTTCCTTTAATTTGTTTTATGGCACAGAACAGCATCTTTACTTACACAGGTGCAACAGAGAGAGAAGGGACATCTTCATGTTTTTTTTAGATTCTTTTATTAATAACATTCATATTTCTAAGGCAAGTCTCTAGAATTTTGTTGGTATTAATCATGCCTTTTTATTTGTCAGTCCATCCCTAACCACGAACTTTATTCAGCTCGCACTCAGGGCCACTATTCAGCTGCCTTAATAATCACCCCAGAGCCAGGAACCAGATAGTAAGAGAAACAGCACATATACCTCCTAAGCCTGCTGAAACCACAGTAAAAACGTTTGCCTTCATTTCCCTCCTCTCCCTTTGCCACCTGACCCACCCTGGTGCATCCCCATGTCGCCCTGTGTGGTATGGTGTGCCCCCTCTTCTTACCAACTGGCTTTCAGTGGCAGTGGTCTTCTAATATGTTGGCCTCATTATACCTGAATAATAATAAAACCTACATTTTTAAGCAGCCTTATAAGCAAAATGTATGCCTGTGAAGCTCCATTTCATTGGCAGAAGTGGAAAAAAAAAAGGTTAAGAGAATTTTACTTTATAACTGGGAAATAAATAACACGAGGCTTTTATTCTTCAATATCTGTACCAGTTAAAATATAGGGGAGTCACATTCTCTTCCTAATTATGTAATAGATTTCTTAATAATGAACCTAGAGCCTGTTCAGATGATATTGTCACCGATTAAAGTCATCATGGTTTTTCTTTAATATTTTGATCCAGTGAATTGTCTTAAGATTTTCTAATAATGAGCTATTCTTACATTCTTTGGATGAACCCTGCTCGACTATGATATCTTTCTAAGACACTAAGTTAAATTTCACAATTTATTTAGGACAGTTTACATTTGCACTTATTTCATAAGCGATATAGTCTATAATTTTTTTGGTACTCTTCTTTGGTATCAGTTTTATTTTAGACTTATAAAATTGATTGGGTAGCTTTTCTTTTGTGCTGTAGCATAGTTATATGAAGTGGAGAATATCTGTTCCTTGAATTTTTTTTATTTAAAAACTGTAAAATCTGGGCTAGGTACCTTTTTTTAAACATAAAGCTTTGGCTGTCTACTTACTGTCTTCTCTGAGTATCATTGATCTATTCAGGTTTTCTTTCTTTCATAACTAATTGTAAAAATGCATGTTATTTAAGAAAATAATCTGTTTTCCAGGTCTTAAATTTTTAGTGGTATAAAAATGAATACAGTATTATTCTTTTGTAACTTTTTAACATGTCTGGAATTATATTCAGGTCTCAGTTCTAATCTTTATTTTTCTCTTTTCTCATTTTCACGGTTAGACTCACTAAAAGTGTTATTCTGTTGCCCTTTTGGTTTTATTGATGAATTCCACTTTTTAAAAAAAATCACTATTTTTTTTTTTAATACCCCTTCTTCCCCTCATCCTTCCTTTAGTTTATTTTCTTAGGCTGAAAGCTTTTTTAGTGTCTCCTGCAATCTCAGTCTACTTCTAATTTGCCTCTGAGAATCTGTACAGTTATATCTATTTATTATAGTTTGAGGACTATTCTTTTAAGCTCTCCTGCTACATAGCTCAGTTTAGATGTGCTGCACCAATTTGGATGTTGGATTATAAGAGTGAACTTGACAACAGCTATACACATGACAGTAGGATACTTCACCTGAGTGGGCACATGATATTAATAAAACACAATTTGTTTAATTCAATCCAAAATCACTTTTTCACCTTTATATTTGTTCATTAGTGATAATATTTGTTATACTTAGACATAGAGTCTTTTACATTTAAGATTTTGTTTTTTATTGTTTTAAAATTCTATTATGTTAAAGTATGGGAATGTGAAACAAATTAGAGAAATGTTATAATGAAACTGGTCTTGAGTACATTGAGGACAATAATAGTTTATAATACACTCTCTACATTTTTGTATGTTTGACAATGTCCTTCATAAAGTATTTTTAATAGTGTATTGCTTAGCTAATGTTGTTATAACTCTATTCATATTTGATTTTTTTAATAGAGTAAAGACAAGATTGCATCCTATAGCAAAACTCCAAAAATTGATCGAAGTGATGTGGGCAAGGAGATGAAAGAGAAATCATCCATGAAACGTAAACTTCCTTTTACCATTAGCCCATCAAGAAATGAAGAACGAGATTCAGATACAGGTAGAATATTTTGTTGTTTTTCTGATAAAATCTTAATCATCTTTTACTATGATTTTTCTCATATCATTCTTCTTGCACCCCATTTTATAGAGAAATATTTGTGTTTCAGTATTCCAGATTTATCATTTTGGGGCAGAAATTCATATAGTTCTCACCAAACATGATTTCTAATCAGAGATAAAAACAATTTGCTTTTTTCCTTAACTCTCTTAATGTTCATTACAAATCACTTTCAGAACGTAATTGTTCGAAGAGCATTTCAATGATGAAATTTATTCAGTGATAGGGAGCATAGGATGTGGTAGTTGTGAGAAAAAGTTGTTGAGTTTTTGTGGACACATTATTGATCCCACTAAAGAAAAAAGCGTAGGCATTTTAGATTCAGAAATCAGAAATATGTTCCCCACTGTGCCAAAAAAAAAGAAAAAATATATATTGATCCTAACTGCCTAATCCCAATTCACAGTACTTTTTTTCTCAGTATTCTTATATATCAGAAATGATACTTCACATCAATCCCAATAATTCATAATAAATTAGAACCTTATTACCACCACATAATAAATTTCTAGATTGTATCTTAGCCCTGAACTAATAATTTCTTGAAACTAATATAAACTTGAATGTTTATTATGTAATTATCATAATTGTTTTATCCCTTGCCTGAAATATTAATAATGAATTGTTCTTAAGAATGTTTTAGCTTCACTCACAGAAAGTTAGTGTTCCATCCTGAGTTTGTGTACAGAGATTATATCCTACTTACAGCTTTCTAGCCATCTTAATCATCAATACTGGAATGACCTTGTCTCTGGAATCGATGAAAATACCCCAAAGACTTTTGAAATGTCCTATACTAACACAGCTTTAGAAAAATAATTTTTAATACACACTTTCAGTAATAGGTAGGTAGATAGTAGGTAAAGTCTCTTAGCTTGGACTAGAAATTGTTCTTAAACACTCATGACATATTTAAATCTTGAAAATTACTCTTTTGTGAAGTAATTAAGAAATTGTATGCTTTGCTCATTTTGTTACACTGGCTTTTTCCATAGATTCAGAATCTTTTTTTTCCCCCTGAAGCATGACTCCTTCTCCTTAAACAATGTTCTCAAGCTAGTACTTAGATCACTTAGCTGAGAAGACACTTATGTGTCTTTGGATTTATAAGATTTAACTTCTATTTCCTCCCCGGACATACTTTTGATAGTCATTTTTGAAGTACTTACATTAACCAGGTTTTGTTTTCCAGTGACGGTAATATTTCTAGTAGTAGTTTGAAGACGGGATTTAGGTAAATTCAAGCAGTGTTAGCATTTTTTAGAAATACATAAGGTTTCAAAATAAAAACTTCCCATGAAAACTTTTGTTATTAGATCAGATGGATTATTTATCTTTTATTTAGAATAAAATAAAGGAGAAAATGTTACTTAGGAAGACATGAACTTTAGGCACTGAGTAAACATAATTTAAGTCATATTTTATTAATTGGATTATATACTTCCCCCGTTACAGTTTTTCCAACCTAATTTAGTGATATGTTGCAGCTCTCTCTCTTTGAGTGTTTCATAACAAACTTTTGTTTTTCTTTTGGAAAGGTTACATGCTAATGCTAAACAAGATTTTGATGGATTTAAACATGCATTTATATTTTTGATATGCTGAATTTATAAATTTTTGTAAATAACAGATGAAGGCTTTAGTTTTGTACACACACACGCACATACACAGCATTAAGAAGAATTTACCCAGGTCCAAAGCAGAATGTCTTATTTACAATCCAAGTGTCTTATTTTCATAATTAAAAATAAGGTGGAATGCAGAGTACTACCGTGTTTCCCCAAAACTAAGACCTAGCCAGACAATCAGCTCTAATGTGTCTTTTGGAGCAAAAATTAATATAAGACCCGGTATTATATTTTATTATATTGTATTTATTTTATATTATATTATACCTGGTCTTATATAAGACCGGGTTTTATATTAAAGTAAAACCGGGTTTTATATTAATTTTTGCTCCAAAAGACGCATTAGAACTGATTGCCCGGCTAGGTCTTATTTTTGGGGAAATACAGTATTAAATGGTACTTTTTATATGAAAGATAATTATAGAATCAAGCCCCATATTTGACATTGATCTTTTTTAGAGTGTACTGTATTTTAAGTTATTAGATGAAATTATAAAAATACAGATGGGAGAAATATTAACATATGACAACCCTTATTTTAATATATTTAGTATTTAAGCATCTCCTAAATGGGAAGAGAAAAACACAAAAATGGAAAAATGGACAAAAGATACAGCAGGTATTTCAGAAAAACAAAATTACAGTTGGAAAGAAATATATGGAAAGGAATCAATAGTAATCAAAAAAATGCAATTTGTAACTATTGACGACATTGTTGTTGACCTAAATCATATCAAGTGGGCCCTGGTTGGAAATACGAACTTGCTTTATATATAGTAGGTCTAAATTATAGGAGTACCTTATTAGAGTTAATTATGACAACATATATCAAAAATTGAAAGTTTGTTAACACTTGACTTATTTTTTGGCATTTTCTCTATATGAGTAATTATTGATGAGAGTAGAAATTATCTTTAAGTATATTTAGCTTAGTTTTTCTTATAATAGCAAAAATACAGGAAAATGGTGTCAAGTAATATAGGATTTTTTAAAGTATGGTAAATTCAATGAAGAAATAATGCTTTTACCCTTAAAAATAAAATTGTAAAAGAATATGCAGCATAGAAAGATGTTCACAGTGTATAAAGTGAAAAAAACAGGTTTACGGAGTAATAGGTACTGTTTGAATGCATATATTTGTATGTGCACACAGGACAAATATTAACACACATGTGGAAAGATAAGATGGTTTAAAAGACTGTCTCATTGTAAAACTAAGCCTAAACCCAGTGGGTGTATTATGGGCCTAGGACAAAAATGTAAATATTATAAACCTTAACGTAGTGAAAAATAAAAGAACAGGTAGGGAATAAACAGAAAGTGTTAATGGTACTATTCAGTTCATCATCTCTCATACCAAGGGATTAACTGATATCTAAAATAATTTTTCAGATGATTGCTTAAAATTTTTAATCTTATTTAAAATTATTTTATACATGTTTATATAGATGTGTTTATATTTTAGTATATGATATCTCTTAAGAGAAGAAGTTCCCTTGGCTTTTTTTCCCTTTTTATATTTCCCTTGGCTTTTTTTCCCTTTTTATATTTGATTTAAATAAATTAACATTACAGCTTTTTATTTAAAAATAGCTCGTGTGTGTGATATTTTCCAATTCTTACATAAATTTATTTGTCTCTCCTCTTCCCTCCCTCCCCGTAATTTCTCTGTATTTGTATTTAGAGGGATACTTGGATACTCATCAAATGTTAACATTTTAACTTCCAGAATTTGGGATGATTTGTGACTTTCTTTATATATTTTCGTATGAACTTTTAAAATAATGAACTTATTTTATAAAAGACCGTCATTACTTTTTTTTTAAAAAAAAGATTAAATTGTCCAAGGAAGGCCCAGTGGTTCCCAAAATCAGTAATAATGCCATTAGTGTGACAAGTCATTCTTAATCTTCATTTTGATTTACCCTCGTGTGTCTTAAACTTTCTGAATTCTTAATTTTTAAACATTTATTAATTTTTTAAACAATAACACTTTCTAGAAAAGGAATTGTTGACTAGACAGATAAAAGTCCCAATTTTTCTTTATCTGTAAAAGTGCATGTAATAAATAATACCAACTTCAGAGAATCGTTACCTTTAAGAGACATAATGTGTAAACTAAGTTTGTGATGCATTAATTAAAATACAAAAGTGAATAAGACTGGCTTAGGTAGGTAGGGATTTTTTAAATCTAATGCAGTATGACCAGACATAGATAGTTCACACTTGATATAACAGTACCATAAAACCATCAGGGACTGGGTGGGCTCTTTTCGTCTTTCTGCTCTGCCATTCTTACCTCACAAATGGGCTTTGTCCTTAAGTATATTGCCTTCTAGTCACAAGAAGTCTTCTTCTTCCTGGGCAGAAATTAGGAGGAAGGACTGATGACAAAAGTATCTTTCTCCAAGTGAGACTTTTCCTTTTTACTGATGAAACAACCTCCCTAGGAACTTCTGCCTTCATCTCATTGGTTAGACTACCCTAGTTGCTGGGGAGTCTGAAAAGTCAAATACTTTCAGTTGGGCATATTGTCACCTTAATTAAAACTAGTATTTCTAGTAAGAAGGGACGAGTGAATATTGAGTAGGTACCTTACAGTACTGCCACTGTATAATATAAAGTTTTTAGCACAGTAATTAATAACTGATAACTGCTGTTACCTTTAATAGTTATTAATGTTTCTGCCTAAATGAACTTTATTCCGGAACATCAGTCATAAAATCTCATATATGTTCTTTCCTAGTCTAATGGTACCCAAAGGAAAGCCACAGTCCCTTGACACGAAATCTCTTCTTGGCCTCCAAACTAAATTTACAGTCCTGTTATGAGTAATGGCCATCAAGAGCATCTTTGCAGATTTTATTATACCATAAATTGTTTCTTTTCATTCCCAGGAGTAGGGTTGCAGGATTAAAAAAGTTAAACATTTCTATTATGTTTCTCCAAATAATTACAATTAGTTACAAAGTCTCCAGCAGTATATAAATATTCTTTAACCTCAAATAGCATTGGGGCACATGTTTTTCTTTAGGTTTTTACAGATCTGATATTCTGTAGAGGTAAACAAGTAGCACTTCATCATTTTACTGTGTATGTTTAAATAACTAGAAAGGTACAACACCCTTCAATTTTTAAAAGTATTTGTTTCCTCTTAGTAAGCATTATTTATTTGCTTACTTATTTTTTCTTTTGGCATATGTAGACAATGTGGTATGAGAAAATCCAAAGAGGCACAATAGTATCTGTTTCCAAAGTCCACGGTAACAGTTATAGAGCATGTTCAAATGTTTTAAACTAAATCTTCTCTGCCAGCCATCCTTAGAAGTTTTATTTTCCTGAGACTTTAGATGCCATTAAAGAATTCACCCTATTTAATATGATTTGAGAAAATTTGGAGAGAGAAACTTTTTTAAATAAGAAAACAAATGTAATTTTTCTGGTAACTGTTAAAGTAGCAGGTAAAATCAGTGCTTTACTTAATCACGTTTTGGTGATTTTCACAGAGATTATTTATTACAGATTTTCTTCAACCCTTCCCCCTGATATTTTAATATAAAAATTTTCAAACGTACAGTGCAAACCCTTTTAATCATTCTTGGTATTATTACTTATTCTCTTGCAACCAAGAACAGTATATTAACTTAAAAAGATGGCTTTTAAAATACAAGTATTGCTTGTCTTGCTATACAGAACGTATCAGGGAGAAATAATACCGTATTTCCCTGAAAATAAGACTGGCTCTTATATTAATTTTGGCTCCAAAAGACGCATTAGGGCTTATTTTCAGGGGATATCTTAGTTTTTCATGTACAGAAATCAACATTTATTCATGTACAACAATCTACATTTATTCATGTACAAAAATCTACATTTACTCAAATACAGTCATGTCATCTTCTTCTGGAACATCGTCATAACTCTCTAAACCCTGAATTCTGGCTTGAATTTCTAACATTACCTGTAGAACCATTGGCCCCAATCTCTCATGTCCAGCAATAGAGCACTCCTTAAATGAGCACTTCCTGTCCATGTAGCCTGCTCGCAGTGCATTGGCAACACAGCTGTCAGTGATTTTATCCCATGAATTCTTCACCCAAGTCATGACCCCTTGCAGGCTAGGCTTCACAAAGTTTCCACGCTGATTTCTCTCCATCCTATTTTCAATGCAGTCATTGATTTCCATGCGCAAATCGTCCTTGAATGGCTTGTTTATTGCAATATCAAGAGTCTGGAGATAGGCAGTCATTCCTGCAGGAATCATTATTTGATCTATTCTTCTCTCTGCAAGGAAGTTCATGTCTTTAGCACGGCGAGTGCTGGTTGAATCCGAGACTAGCAAACCTCTTTGGTCAACTCGCAAAACAAGTGGCAACATTAAATCTACCCACTTCCTTATAACTGCTTGTGTGAACCAGGCTTTTTCGGTTTAAAGAACATAAATGCCTGAAACACGTTCAACCTTATCTTTCTTGCCCTTAGTGATGATTAGAGGTGGGGCTTTCTTTCCATCCAGACGAATTGCCAAAATATAGGTAACACATGCACTTTTGTAACCAGTGGAGGGAATGAAGATTGACGAGGCACCCCTCTGATCAATTGTCGTTTGAGATCCTTGGTCCATAAACACTGCAGTTTCATCCATAGCAATCATGTTGGAGAGTTGGTATTTGGAAAAGTCGATGCCATCAACAAAGGACTTGAATGCAAGTGCACGTTTAATAACTTCAGTGTCTTCCAGTTTGAACAGTGTTGTCGATCTTAGAGACAGTTCATATCGCTGAAGGAAGCCATCCAGCCAGTATTGTGATGCTTTGAATTCTCCTGGGGATATTTCTAACTGTGGTGCCATTGCAAGGGCAAATGCTTGAATATCAGCCCTGCGCACAACCAAAGCCTTTGCTCTCCTGTCAGCAGTCCATTCACAGATAATGTCCTCCAGCTCAGGAAATAATGGTTGCCGACCTGATCCACACTGCGCTTCTTAGCATTTCACTCATCCTCCTGTTGACTGAAGTTATCGTACTGTGCTCATCATTTTCGGACCATTCAGAGATCCAGCTTCTCTTTCCAGAAAGCCATAAGATTTTTGCCCTGGGAGTCCTCCACGATTCCTTTCTTGTACTCAATGGAATAGCTCTTTCTTTCTGCACTCATCTTGTCTGGTGGTCAAAATATTATTCCCTTTAGATCTACCATTAAGTCAAGTGTTAATTGAAGACTTACGAGACAGGAGTGGCAACAAAAATGATGACAGTTATGAATGATGGTCCACACAAAAGCGACGAAAAATTGCAAGCACCAAAATTCAGGAAACGTTTCTTTATTTCCCACGAGTGCATTAAGTGCATCTGTTACAACATACAGTGTATTGAATTATAAAGATTAACATTAGACACAACCACATCGGTTCATTATCAAGTCCGCACGTTATTCATGAGTTGTGTCTGTACTCCGGTTGGTCATTCGTCAATAAGTCTCGAGTTCATCTGTTTACAAAGGCGTTTACCTCTCATTCAAAGGCCCCTGCTTGGGTATTTACAAATACTAAATTATAATTTATATTATTTATTTTAAGTATTGTCAGTAATGTTATTTATATTTATGTATTAATGTTATTTTATAATTCAATACATCTGTCGTGTGTTGCAACAGACATACTAAATGCATCCGTCTGGCTGACGATCTTAACTGAGGCTTATTTTTGGAGTAGGGCTTATATTACAAGCATCCTGAAAAATCATGCTAGGGCTTATTTTCCTGTTAGGTCTTATTTTCGGGGAAATATGGTAGGTGTGCTTAGCACTCAATGTCTTACAAAACCCGTAATAGATAGCAATAGTTACATAGTCTAGTCTCAGTATAGCAAAGAAGGAAGAAATCGTAAAGGGATGCGGTAAGGAAGCTTTGCATTTTCCAGCTCCTGATTTAATCTTTATAGAACACATTCAAATGCCCCAAACATAAACATACTTACTTGCATGAACTCCAAAGGATGTGTGGAGTGAGGGTAGGTTGATTATTTCCAAAGGAAATTTTAGATGAACTGTTATACTACTTTCTTATATTAATTAATATAATTGAAAGTTCAATTTATCCACTATGCTTTAATCTGTCACAATAATATGATCTTTCAATAATCCATTTAATTCAGTTTGTTGGCACAACTTACTGTTTGCCACTTTTTCTTTGCTATATAATCTATGGAGGCCATTTTGTATATTTGCTTGTCTGTGATTGAAATTTTAAACATTCTTCATAGAATTCTTCTAGTTGCTAATTTAATGTGTTCGGTTTTGAAAAAGAAGTTCATTGAAAAGCTTGTCATTCAGTCCATATACCCATTTGCTCTAGAATTGGTCTAAATATTACTGTAGTAATGATTCCCCTTTCAATTGAGTGAGGCTTCTCATCACTAAACTTGTAGGCTTACAGTATCTTTAATACTATGTTTAGGGGTTGCTTGTTCTCTTAACTTTTTTTAACACTTTTGTTTCCTTATACCTAATTGAACTCATTAATAATGTCTATAGTAATGATCCTGGAAAGAAAAGTGTGTCAATAAATTAAGAATGTGAATATCAGAATAATAATATTGTGAGTTAAAGTGGCATGTTCATAAGTAAAAGTATCTGCTCTGGTCATGTTGTCGAAAATCAATTCTCTATCTGTCATGAATTGTTAGGCAGGATTCCATATTCTTATCTTAGCTCATAAACTTATTTTGATTCAGGCTGTTCTTTCTAACAGGTCTTCAGTAGTGGTCAGTGCAGCAATTCATACCATTTGAAATGTATATAATTTATAGAGAGGTCTGTGGTCTAGAATGATACTTCAGTCCAAAGTACTCTATTGTCTTCTGAGTAGTTTTGGCCTTCTTATAACAAAAAGGGTGATTCAAGTCCATTATTCAAGTTTTCTAAAGACAAATTCTAAACAAAAAAACAGTGATAGAGTACTGCATCTTTTATCATTATTCAGGGATTGAAAAACTATATATCCTCAAAGGCCATATGTTTTAATAAGCAGCGTTAGTAATATCTATTGCAAACTGCATGGTTGACTTTCTTAACTTTAATATTCCAGTTGAAGAAACTGAAATATTAGGTATTGGCCAAACCTATGTCTTAAATGTGCTTTTGGCTTTACCCTAAAAAAGAACCTTTTGGGAAAACAATGAATTATCATTGACTAAATAACTAGTGGTCTTTTGAAAAATGTTGGTTTGTTGAATTCTGCATTTCCCTTCGTGTGCTTTTTTTCTTTTTTCCTGTTTCTTCTCATTCTGTAGATTCAGATCCAGGACATACAAGTGAAAATTGGGGGGAGAGACTTATATCTTCTTACAGGACATATTCAGGTAATTAGATTATTAGGGGCTCCTGTTTAGCCAGTGGTTTATCACACTTACAATTAATTATTGTGTATAAATAACTTCTTTTCAAACCAGTATATAGGTCTCTTGGGTTGAATAAGTGAACTATGATGACACCAAATTTTCCAACTTTTATTTAAGATACCTAGTGCATCACATCCAACACATGCTGTGTATGAACATTATAAGCAGGACTGCTGTATACTGCCGTTCAGGTGTTGTACAGCACAACATGGGAGCACCGTTCACATAGAAAATAATGTGAAAGTCCGCCCCTTGGAATTGTTCAGTTCAGTGACCCCTATGGGAAGATACCCAGGGTGCTTTAGGCTTTTGCCGTATAGTCTTTACAAGGTATTCAAAGTGTATTGATTTTGATAGAGCGTGCCATCTTACTCTTCGATTATGCAGTTTTTTTAAAAAAACACAAGTTTTAGAAATTTTTCAAGTTGAACTCTTTATTGACTTTGCTTCCCATGTTGAATTTAAAAATGACTTAAAATACTACATTCCCTGGAGAAATTCCATTACATTAACTATATTGGAACCTCTCTATTCAGCCATGGCACCAGGTATTATGCTTCATAATTGCTCCAGATAGAAAGAATGCGAGAAAATATATAAATATTATTTTAAAATAAAGAGTAAGTATATTTTCTAGTATGTGAAAACTAGTTAAGTGTGTTATCTTATTTAAATGGACTTACATTCTTATCTCTGAATGTTTTTTAATGTAAAATATTATTTAGTCCCTAAGTATCAGCATAATGACATTTAGTTATAAAACCCAAAATAAACCTTCTATTTCTGATCTACTTTGTATTTATTTTATAAATTCGTGGGAGTGGTGTAGAACCAAATAGTTATTCTTAAAATTATTCTGAAAGCTGTTAATTGAACTGATGAGGCAGTAGTACTTGGTTATCGAAATTGGGGAGTGGGGGCATGTCTATCATCAGCATTAAATTTAAGAGACTTACACTTACTCTGGAGTTAGGTGTGCTTTTCTAAAATGGGACTCATAAGTGTCAGGATGCACCTGAAAGAGCTGATGTAATGAAGCCACCCATCATCTGAGTATCTTTGCTGGAAATCAAATGATACGAGCACCCAACTGTTAGAGATTTGTGCAGATATTTTAGAACCAGAGAGTAATGGCGACATTTTTTTCTCAGAATTGAAGTATACACATTCCAAATATGATTGATTTAATTATGTTCATCTGTATTTGAATTGTAGCGTTATTGTTTCATTCCTTACACAGTGACTGCTTTGTGGGAAAATGGCATATTTAGTTTTTGAGACACTGATAAATTTATAAACCAGTTCCCCAAGAAAAACAATTTTGTCTCTTCTCCTTAATATACTCTACACTTAATTGGGGTGTGACAATGTTGAACTTCCTATTTATTCTGACAAGACCTGAAAAGAACATTATTTTCAACATTGTAAGACTTAGACATTTCTATACCGGTATTTCCAAAGAGCCTCTGACCTTGAAATAAAGAATGTGGGATTGTTGAAAGGTCCGTTTCTGTTTTACTTTAGTAATAATTGATTCACTTTTAAAATTTGTAGGGTGGCTGAGTGGAATTTCAAGTCTGTAGTACACTGTTAAATGAATACATGTGTCAGTATTCTGTGTTTACATTTTAAAATCCTGACCCATTATTCAGACAGATGAATACATTTAAGTTACTGAAACTTGAGAAGTACCTAACTTTTTCAAATATATAGTATATCATCACTTTTTACTTATGACAGGTCACAGGAAATAAGTTCTTCACAGGTAGATCCGAAATAGCCAAAGTTCTGTTGAATGCTTCAAACTTGGAAAAGCACACTTTGGGACATGTTGATCTAATACTTACAATTTTGAAGAATGGTCTATAGTTATCTCTAACTTAACTATCTTACCCCAGCTAGTGTTCACTTACCTTCTTTTCCTGTCTCATGTAAAACATGAACTTGGACAAATGACTAAAGTCAGTTAAAGAAAAAATAGAATTTGGATTGGATGCTAGTATCTAATTTGAATTTTTGCTTGAATATTTGGAGTATATCCAATTTGTTCATTGGTTTTCAAAACGTAATAATTATTATCTTTAATTATTTGGCAGCATGGAATTCTAATAATGAATTTATAAGTGTCTCACTTTTTCTATAAACTGAATATATACCATTGGAGCATATTCTTTTTAAAACATTGTATTAAAATGCCATTAAAACCAAAAATTTGTTTTGCAAATAACAAAATAAAAGAAATTTTTTCCCAAAATTTTAGAAATTAATTTTAAGGATTAATGCTGTGTATTTTATTTATTTTGTTTCCTCCAATTAATAGATTTTACTTATTTTCATTAATGCTTCTTTTCTACTTTCTATAAAAGTTTCACAAGGTTAAATATTTTAAACTTAAGTGAAAGTACATTCATTACATTTAAAGATTTGTTGCTCAGATGGAAAACCCTTAAAACAACAGTTGTGGGTCCTCATTAAATATGAGAGAACCAAAGTGAACAGAACATTATTAGGAGAAAGTATGTTTCAGAAAAAAATGGGCTTCTCCAAAAGACCTCTTTAGGGCTTTATAGAAAATTTAGTAAGTTAGGTGAAACACTGCTGAAACTGGATTTATACTAAATTGGATCATTAATAATAATGAAATGAAAATAAAAATAAAGTAATAAGTTAGATTTAATTGTTAATAAAGACTGACTTAAGTAAATCTTGACTTCTTGTTTTATGTAAAATCAAGTATCAATAAAATGAATAGTTCAGGAGCTATTGAATTTTGAGTGATTTGTGAGCAGCAGTGTTTAAATATGAGGACCTCTGATTTCTCTAGTCAATTAGGATGCCGGTGTATTCTAATTAAGTTGTACACTCCAAGAATTACTACTTTAAGTTCTCATTCCTTAAATAATATTTCATAGTATTTAAATAATATCAAACTTTTATTTATTTCTTGAAACTTGCTAGATTAATAAATGATTATCTCCTGGAGTAAGTAGTCTAGTTACTGGCCACATCTTCCTAAAAGCACCACAGTATTGACGGCTAAGCCTTCCTTCCCTTCTTCCACTTATTTTTAAATGTGTTACATTTATTTTTAAATTTTATTTTTGTTTGTTTTCGTAGCCCCTTTCTGCAGGGACCCTCAAACATGGATCAGTAAATCCCAGGTATTTGTATAGGGTTTCCCAAGAAATGGATGCCTAGACAGTTAATAGGTAGACCCTCTGCATTGGCTCTCCGAGGGCCACCTGAATTAACTGCCAGAGAAGTCCTCAAGAACGAACAAACATCTGTATCTCTTTGACCTGTGGAATCCAGTTTCATCTGAATTTCCCTTTCACTTATTATAAAAGGAGAATGCTGGCTGCATTGCCAAAGGATTTCTCAAATAGCTAAGTCTGAGAGCTGACTAATAGATCAAATCTCTTGGAAGAATCCTTAGTCATTTTTGGATCTTTGTAGGATCTCTGTTCACCACCACCACCACCACCATCACCCACAGCCACACAGAATCTTTAATTTGCTCATTTTTAGCTTTAATTAATATCATTCCTTGTTCAACTTTCTTTGACTGGAATAAAGTAATTTGGTGCTTTTTTTCCAATAATTACTCTGTATTTAAGACTTGTCTTAAATATTTCTTAGAAGATTGCATAAATCATTAGTGAATTAGGGAAATAATTTGAAGGAACATTGCTATACAGGTTTAGCAGTAATTAAGAAGAATAAAATTGTAATGAATGGAAGAGAAGTTTCAAAGATGTAATATACTGAGGAACATTTGAAATGTTGAAATTAAATTTTAATAAAACAACTCTTAAAATATAAATTTTACTAGGAATAAATTTCCAAATGTTATTAATTTTCTGAAAACAATAGAATATGTTTTTCAAAACATTCAGAAATAAAATTGCTTGTGTAATACAATAAAAGTCTAGTGTTCTTTTGTCTGTTGCTAGTTCATATACACGTTTTTCATATACATGTCTAACATCTGTTTTTAAAAAGTCGTCTTATGTTTTGCTTTTGAGTGCTTACATTTGTTTCAAATCTTTCATATTAATAATTACAGAGAAAGAAGGTCCAGAAAAGAAGAAAACAAAAAAGGAAGCTGGAAATAAGAAGTCCACACCAGTTAGCATTCTTTTTGGTTATCCACTTTCAGAGCGAAAGCAGATGGCACTTCTTATGCAGATGACAGCAAGAGACAACAGTCCAGGTGACATTTACCATCACTGAGTTCATGTTTATTCTTAGTTTTCCTCAGACTGTAGCTTTGTTTTAATAATTATTTTTAAGTACTTTAAATTTTTATTGGATTTAATCAGAATTTCTTAGTAACATAAGTTTATAATTTTACAGTTATTTGTATGACAATTGTTTATTGTCTGTATCCTCTACTACATGAGAAACTATACAAGAGCAGGGATTTTTGCATTTAGTGGACATGTAATAAACATTTGTCAACTAAAATGGGTAATGTAAAAATGGGTCAGTCACCTTCAGAAATCTGTTGCAGAACTGTGCTTTTATCTCACTGAAGAATTTTTTACCCCAGTTTCTGTAAAACTGCTTCTAGGTATATAGTTTACTTTTCTATTCTGTAGTACCCTGCTATTAACTGACAATTTTATCACATTATTTCTTTTAGAAGCAAGAGTTTATTTAATCCATGTTTATTGTTATTTTATTGTTTAAGCTTCAGGATCTATTTGGTTATTATAAAAGTAAAAATATCTGTAGTATATTACGTAAATTTATCTCATATTTCATTTAGTCTTCTAATTAAGGTGTTATGCTACATCTGTGTGTGTTTATTCATGTACTGTGCCCTCCAAAAATAATTGAAGATGGCTTACCAGCAGGACCAAGTCAAATGGGAACAAATGAACAAACTTGCTAATTTATTAAAAAGAGCTAAAAGGGTAGATAAAACCCAGACAGTAGGGCTGAGGTAGTTATTACTACTGAGCATTGAGTTTAGCTATGCATTCTGGCAGCTAACAACAGAAGAGAAAAACTTTACGTGTGTAATTCTCTTTGATTGATACAAGAAAGTAAATCACTTGTCTAAAGAAGAAAAAATTTCTTTTGGCTCTGAATTCAAGGCATCTTTGGATGCCATAACAGACCCTGTTGAAATGCATTGAAAATGACAGCTTTTTCAGTGAATTTTTCCTGTGTTGGCTCTTTTTTAAAAAAACTGGGACAACATGGTAAAATTCTTAGAGCTTGTATGTGTCATAGGTTCCATTAAAACATGAGTGTACCTAATATTTTTCACTAATGAAAACATATTAGGGCTTCCTGCTTTTTAAGTAGAGCATCTTGTTTGATTACCCTTCCACCTTTCCACCTCCAACTTGGGAAAAAATGTGGCCAAATTAAAGATACTTTACAGTGTTAAAATTTTCAATGTGTCTGTAAAACACTGACTTTGAGTCATTTAATAGTTAGATGGGAAGACTTAATTTTTTTAAATTAAAGTTTATTGGGGTGACAATTGTTAGTAACGTTACCTAGATTTCAGGTGTACAATACTGTAATACATCATCTATATATCACATTGTGTGTTCACCACCCAGAGTCAGTTCTCCTTCCATCACTATATATTGGATCACCTTTACCCTCATCTACCAAACCCTCCCCCCTTACCCTCTGGTAACCACTAAACTATTGTCTGTGTCTATGAGTTTTTGTTTCTTCATTTGTTTGTCTTGTTCTTTTGTTGTTTTAAGTTTTATATACTACGTGTCAGTGAAATCATATGGTTCTTGACTTTTTCTGTCTGACTTATTTCACTCAGCATAATAATCTCACGATCCATCCATGTTCTCGCAAATGGTACTATTTCATCTTTTCTTATGGCAGAATAGTATTCCATTGTGTATATATACCACAATTTCTTTATCCAGTCATCTATCAAGGACACTTTGGTTGTTTCCATGTCTTGGCCACCGTAAATAAAGCTACAATGAACATTGGAGCACATATATCTTTACAGATAAATGTTTTCAAATTTTTTGGGTAGATACCCCAGGAGAGGGATTGCTGGGTCATATGGTAATTCTATTCGTAATTTTTTGAGGAATCTCCACATTGCCTTCCATAGCAGCTGCACCAGTCTGCATTCCCACCAACAATGTATGAGGGTTCCTTTTTCTCCACAGCCTCTCCAACACTTATTATTTGTCTTGCCCAACACTTATTATTTGTCTTGTTGATGATAGCCATTCTAACTGGTGTAAGGTGATATCTCGTAGAGGGCACGGTTCAGCTCCAAGTCCAGTTGCCATTTTCAATCTCAGTTACAGGGGCACAGCCCCACCATTCCATGTGGGAATTGAACCGGCAACCTTGTGTTGAGAGCTCATGCTCTAACCAATTGAACCAGCAACCTTGTTATTAAGAGCTTGCACTCTAACCAGCTGAACCATCCAGCCACCCCTCCAGCAGCTCAGCTGCAGCTCATTGTCTTCAATCTAGTTGTGGAGGTCGCGGCTCACTGACCCATGTGGGAATCAAACCATGAACCCTGTTGTTAAGAGCTCACGCTCTAACCAACTGAGCCATTGGCCTCCCCAGAAGACTTAATTTTTAAAACTGATTTTTTTCCTACTGTGAGCCTTTATCCTTAGAATAAATTCAAGAATTAAAGTCCTCCCTCATCTCAGTGACATATATATACATAAGAGAGAGAGAGAGACAGAGAGAGAGAGAGAGAGAGAGAGAGAGAGAACACATGCGCATACGTTCTTAGGGTTCATTGTTTTATCTGTTACGTAATTTTTCATATTTTTGTTTTGTTTAACCTGATTGCCATATAGATAGTAGTACTTTTGTGTGTTTGAATATTGTTTTGGTATGGCTGACAAAAATTTCTATATTGCAAGTTGTATGAATTAAAAAATACGTTGTTTTTAAGAAGTTCAACAGCTAATTTTCTTAATAAATAATTTGACTATAAAGATAATAAAATTCATTCATTAATTCAACCAAATCTGCGTGAGTACCACTGTATACCAAGAAATTCTAAACTGTCGAGATAGTGATAAATAAGATAGATAAGATCCTTATTCTTATTGGTGTACGTTATAGAAATGGATAGGAAACTGTTACTGACACAATGTACTTTAAAATTCAGAGGTAAACCTTAATTTTTTTTCTTATTGAGGAAAGGATAATACTACTAGAAAATTATTTTCCAGAGACATACTTCTCTCAGAGCAATTGTTTCTCTTAAATAGTTGTTTGACAATTAATTATTAAAAATTTGATAATTAATTATTAACACTGTATATATGTCTTGAATCCTTAACTGATTAAGAAACCAATTTTTTATTTTGTTATTTTCCACGGTAGTTTTGCAATGGGTAGGAGAGGATTTTGGGTATCATCTAGTTTAACTTTCTTGTTTTTGATACAGAAACTGAAATAAAAATCAAATGATGGAAACCAAAGCAAAACACATTATTTTCTTTCTATCATCCACTTTTTAAAGGCCTTTTTCCAGACCATCTTTATTTTTTGTGGATCTTAAGTTTCATTTTCATCCTAAAGTCATCCGTGACCTTAATTTGCACTCAATATCAGAATAGAACTCCAGTGCTTTGTCTGAGTCAGAGATGTGAACACTAGCCATCACTGTCATTTCATCTATGTCTTAGAATAATAATATATAACATGCCATGAAAAATACATTTTTTTTGCAGTTCATCAAATTATTCATTGAGCAAACACATTTAGGGTGCATACTTGATACTTTATTATCATTTTAAGCCAATTTTGTAAATTGACAGAATAAAACATTTTTTCTAAATAGGCTCATGCAACATTTTATAAGCCTAGAGGAAGATCTGCTCCATGTACTTGGGTCAAATTAATGTATCATCTAAGTCAAGTTTTGGATTGCTAGGCTGAGAAGATTTTTCCCTGCTCCAGAAAATTAGCACATTACCTATAAAAGCCTTTAAATGAATAAACAAAATATTTAGCCTAGAGCTTTCGTTAACTTTCTTCTTTCTTATAGATTCCACACCAAATCATCCATCACAAACAACACCAGCCCAAAAGAAAACTCCCAGTTCCTCATCTCGACAAAAAGATAAAGTTAATAAACGAAATGAACGTGGTGAAACTCCTTTACATATGGCAGCTATTCGAGGAGATGTGAAGCAAGTCAAAGAATTGATAAGTTTAGGAGCAAATGTGAATGTGAAAGATTTTGCAGGTAAGACTAGAAATTAAAATCTAATACTTAGGAACTAAAATTTAAAATTTATCATATAAACAGATTCTGTTTGCAATTTAATCTACATTCTTTATTCTTCCTCCTGAAATGAAAGAGTGATAAGACTGTACTTTATTACCAAATTATTTTACTTAAAACCTCAGGTACTTAAAACCCTGAGCTCTGCTGCAATTCCATGTCAGTAATTACTGAAATTTTTAAATATTTAATTTTAGTTGAAAGATTATTATGTAATTCTTTATCCAATTTAGATTCTATTCTAGGTGAATTAGAGTTATACAATATTTTCAAAGTAGTTCATTCATTCATAAATCTTTCAAGAATATTTATTAACTTGAACATGAGGACTGTATGGGGATGGGGATGGTGGTGGTGTTTTATTTTAACTACTCAGATACCATACGGATACATTCTTACTGTGAAGAGTTCAAACAGTAAAAGTTTGCTGGGAACAATATAGAAATTGTCTTTAGTTTCACATACTACGATAACCTCCATTCCCTCTCTCCAGTTTCTTTCCCGTACAACTATTGTTAACAATTTGGAGGTTACTTTTGTGCATTTTTATTATCATATATATAAAATAAACATTTATTTATATATTATATAGGCTTTTAAAAAATTAAATTATCTAAATTTAATTAAAAAATTAAATTATCTATGTCAGGCTGTAGTTCTACATCCTGCCTTTTTTACTTAATGTCTTAGTGCTATTTTTGTAAAGATTTGCACTGGCTGTGGCTGTGTTTGAATTTTATTACAGTGTTATTTTACTGAAGTTTTTTTAAGTAATCATATCAGTTAATTGTTTTCATTTATAGGTTCTTTGATATTTTAAGAAGGCCTTTTCTGCCTCTATATCGTAAAACTATACCCCTATATTTTCTAATTTCCAAATTTTGTTTTTGTTTTTCTTTTACACATAGACTTACTAAAATATACCTGGAATTTATTTTTCTATTTGGTTTGAAGGTGGGAAAGAGTGATATACAGGATCTATTTTAAAGAATGAGACTTAAAATGCGCAGCATCCATTCTAGAGTAAAACTTGATATTATCTATCAGAAACCAAAAACATTTACTTACCCATTTATCTTACAGTCCACTTCTTAGCATGTATCTTAAGTGTTTAATCATGGATATGCATGAAGATTTAGTTGTAAGGATATTTGTTGCAGATTGTTTCTAATATTTAAAAATTAGAAATAATTTAAATACCCAGTAATAGCTTATTGAAATAAATTATGGTATAGTCAATCAGTGCAGTACTATGTTGTAGAAAACTGTAATAGACACAGACAGTATTGTTTTCACTGTAGTAAGTAAAAGAAACAGGTTAAACAGTCTTTCCAGTTTTATAAATAAAAGAGGGAGGGAATCTAGTAGGATTTATGCTAAATTATTTAAATTATCTAGGTGGTGGAATTATGGATAATGCTTATTTTCTGTTTTGTATTTTTTTTCTAATTTTTCTTTCATGAACATACAACTTTTTTATTATAAAAATAAAATGATTAATTTATTCTCATTAAAATAAGTATTAAGTTTAGAAAAGATTGTATTGACTTAACAGATGAAAGCCCTTAAAAACATAGGGGATTTTTTTTTTTTTACTGAAAGACCCTTACAAATTTACTAATATTTTGCCTCCTTTTTCCGTTCTTTTTCTGTAGTTTAGATGATTATAAATTATAACAAGTTTATACTTATTGGATAAGCTTAAATGTTTAATACTTTCATCAAATAATTTAGCCTCAGTGGAAACAGTATTATCATGAATGAACCTTCTGTAAAATTAGTGGTATTCTTAGCTATTTAGTTCTTGTTTGTCACTCCTTTTACCTTCTATGTACTATGTGCATTTAGAATCACTATTTCACACATAGTTATGTATATAAAAAGCATATATATTGAATTAGTACAAGTGAACCATATGGTTAAATTAGTATTCTAACTTTAGGTTGGACACCACTACACGAAGCTTGCAATGTTGGATATTATGATGTTGCTAAGATACTTATAGCAGCTGGAGCAGATGTTAACACACAAGGATTAGATGATGACACTCCACTCCATGATTCTGCTAGTAGTGGGCACAGAGATGTAAGTATGATAGAAAAATCAATAATACACATTTTCAAAATATAAATTTAGCCCAGAGTACTTTAGTTCACCTCTTAGTCATACAATCTCATGTCATATTTCACTCATTGCCTAATCAGCTCATCTATATTTTCTTTTTTCTTTTTCCTGCCCTTAAACTGTTAAGTCCTATCATAGTCAAATTTATAAAAAAAATTTTATAAACTTCTTTTCATAAAATTTGTTTAATTTGATAATTAAATAGGTTGGCAGAATTTTTATTTGAAGGCCGTTCTGTCCGATAACTAGATGTAGTAGTTAAAGTGGATTTTCCTTACCATAAAAATTTTACAGTATTCTACTGTATCTTTTTTTAAGACTTGTTAATATTTAATGATCCCTCTATATATAACATCTATTCCCACATTTTAGCTGACATTATTTATTTAATATATTCAGGTGGCTTGTGTGTGTAACAACATGATATAATCAAACAGAATTATATATGCTTACACATTAATGGTATCTTTAAACATCATGTTTGTTTTGCTGTGATAATATGAACCATGCTGGGTTTTAAATTCCATTTGCATTTTCAGTCTCTGGCGTGTTAATATCAAAGCTAAATCATTCTTATTTGTAATGAAGCTCATGTTTTAAGTGTGTTTAATGCTTAACTCCATTGCTATAACCTGCGTACAGCCAGAGCATATCACCCTGGAGCGTTATTAGCGGTGGTTCTAAAGCAGGATTTTGTTTTTCAAATAGATTTTCTCTTCTACTTAAGTTTTACTTTTATCAAAGAATACTTGTACACAGTTTCGAAAGTTGAAGATAAACTGCAGGCTCCCTCTCATGCCTCCCCACTTCCCAGTACCTTTAACCAAAAGCAACTAATGTAGGTGTTTCTTCCAGTAGTCACCTCTCTGTATTTTAAACAAGATGCAAGCTATTTTACTTTTTTCTTTTTCGTCATTATTTATTGACCTCCTACAGAGGGTTTTATTAAATATTGATTGCTGCTCAGAACAGAGTACCATAAGTGTTATTTCTTTTTTGGATCTTTATTACCTGATTAATATATTGCCTTGTTCTATTTTTGTTTAGTTTTCTATGCATCTATTTTTGTTCTTCCTTAATCTCTCTGATGTAACTGTAAAATGCCTCTAAATAAGGTCAAACACATTAATCAATTTACTGTTTTTGAGAAATACCTCTGGGATTTCTCATATCCTTTTATACAAGATTTCTCGTATCCTGCTCTGATTGGGACTAGTTCTTGTGATCTGTAGGACAGATGCTATCTTGGGATATTGCTTTACCATTAATCCCATGTGGGATTCTCACAGTCTCTTCATGAGATTTCCAGTTTCCTGGTGCCCACCTTAACTCTCCAAGGATATTAATTAAATGGTTTGTTCTACTTCCCTGCATGGTCTTGGATTTCCCCAACATCCTTTATGTTACTTCTCTGTTTTGGTACATTTTTCAAATTAGAGATCTTCTGCTGACTTCCATTTATTCATATTTGAATGAAGCTCTAAAAAACCTGATTGACAAGATCTGTGCGTTACGGAACTTTTTGACTGGTGGGCTTCTCTGTAATGTGCCTGGACAAGATGACTGAAAAATGCCCGTTTTCTCCTCTCCTTAGCAGCAAACATTCTCTGCCTTATTGGGGGGAAAATGGGATTTGGAGTGAAGATATATAGATAGGAATTCAATTCTGGCCTGGCCAATTTATCCACTGCGTGATCTTGAACAAAATACTTTGCACCTCTGAACCTTCAGTCTTCGTTCTTAATTTATGTAATAAATACTATATAAGGTATTTTTCATGATTCACAAAGTTCTATTGTTGAAGAAAAATGTAGCCTATAAGTGTTATTTTTCCTAAACTGGTCTTTGTTTACCATTGGACCAGTCTTTTGTTCCCCCTTGGCAATTTGTACATACCTATCTGATAGCACTTACTACATTATTTTTTGCTAATGTACTTGTCTGTTTCCTGCATCGCCCTGTACCGTGCTGTAAGTTTTTTGTATTGTTTTGTGTTAGTGACCCCTAGAACCACTTACCAAATACGAAACACTTAAACTCTGCACGGATGCATGTGTAGGTACATGGATCGATGGAGAAATAGGTAACTGACTGAGAATAGGCAGAATGCCAAAGACTTAATTCATAAGGCCTGACAATATGTAGGGTACATTCCTCTTTCCAGTGATTTTGTCAGAAACTGAAGTATTTACTGGCAGTAATATTTTAAATATGATACTTTTTGCCCTTTTTTTAATACCAGTATTGATAGTTCATCTAAAATGGTTTTCTTTTAAATGTGATAAAGATTTCTTGATTTCTAAATGTAAGGTTAAAGAATTGTGACTTGTAAGCCATATTTCTGTGAATACAAGTGTCTAAATATGCACATAACTGCAAAATATTTCCAGAATCTGACCTTTGAGCTCATGTATTTACAGGGACTCAAACACTATTTCCAGTCTCTCTCCAGACTGAGACTGGTATGCTATCTTCAAGAGACCTTTGCTTTTCCTCCTACCAACATGCCTAGGATAGTAGGAGTCAATTCAGAGCTATTGAGAACTATTATCTCCTTGTTCTTTTACTTGTGCCTAAGGGGGTGGAGAGAAAAGAGAGCCACCAAAAACTCTCATTTGTGTATATCTGTACTATATACAGAGGGTGCCAAAAAATGTATACACATTTTAAGAAAGGAAAAACTATTAAAATTATAATACAATGAATGACGCTAGCCTTCATTTGGTTAACGCTATCTTTTGAGCAAACGTACTACACATTGCTACGTAATTCAATTCAATTTCAAAAAGTAATACATAGATAACATCTCTTAAAGTGTGCATACATTTTTTTGGCACCCCTATATTATGAGTCTCTACCAAAGAATTGGATTTCTTTTACTCAGAATACTCATGACAACTTCAGCCATCCATAAAACATTCCTAAGGGGCAGAAGCAGAAAGATAGCAGTTCTGTAATCTGTTGTAAATTATTTAGAGCAAGAGAGGATTAACTTAGTTTAGTAAGAACCTAATCTTTGGCCTACCTTTTGCAAGTGCAGAATATTTCGTGGTATACATTTTTATAATAGCTTTATTCCTAGTTCTGTTTTAGCTACCTATCTTTATTTTCTTGTCCCATCATTTTTATCTACTGCTAAATTGATTGCCTTCTATGTTTTAAGCAACTTTAAATTACTTTTAATCTTTTTTAGAATAAATAATTATTTGCATAAGATGAGCTATAAAGTATTAATTTTTTGGGTTAGGGTTTTTATAACATGTTTGAATGAACCAACTGTCCCCTAAGTGATCATAGGCATGTAGCATTTGTTTATTATTTCTTGATGGGTATTATTTCTTGATGGGTAAGAAGAAAGCCTGAAAACGGAAAAATTTTCTTTATATAAAAATGTTCACTGTGGTATTAAATAATAAAATTAAATTTAAAAATTGTTATTATAAATACCGGAGATGCCAAAAAAAATGTATACAAGTGGACACTTTGGTCAACATTGCCCAAGCAGTAGTTCACAGTATTCACACGTGTCTGAACGCTGACGATAACCACTTTGAGCACCTCTTGTAATTGCAGAAGTCAAACATGACTTGTACTCATCTTTTGTTATTGCCCTATTAGGTTGGTGCAGAAGTAATTGCAGGGTAAAAGATTAAAAATAATTGCAAAAACCACAAATGCTTTTGCACCAACCTATATATTATTACAATTTTAATTAATACAGTTTTTCTTTCTTAGAATGTGTATGCATTTTTTGGCACCCTCTGTATATAGAATTAGTTATTATAAATATAATATAAAATTAGCTATAAATTTATAAGTACTTTTTTTTTAACGTCAGTTACCTTCTCAAATCCCTAAAATGACGGGAAATTTTAAAGGACACAGGCTCACAAGGACAGAGAGCAGAAGAAACAAGAAAAGCAATATTTGGGGAGATGGAAATGAGAGGAATGAGTGGTTATTGACTGAGAACAGGCTTTGGCAAACTTTCTGTACAGGGCTAGATCATGAATATTCTAGGTTTTGCAAGCCACATGCCTCCTCCATGGCCGCCTCCTCCCACTTCCCTCTTTCCTCTTCTTTCTCTCTCTCCTCTGTACTTCTCCTTTATCAACCCTTTTACAAGAATACAAAAACTATTTTTAGTTGGCAGGCCAGATTTCGCCTGTAAACTAAATTTACCAACGCCTGATATAGAAAATCCAAGAAAATTGAAACCAAAGCCATTCCAGCACATGATCACAGAAAAACCAGAGCTCTGGAATTGATGGTACTGGGTACTTCTGGAAGTGCCTGTTAAGACAGAACTGAAAACAAGAGAATAAAAAGCCTTTTGATCCTCATAGCCCCTTCCTAACCCTACACAGCCAGATAATTGCACCCTAGCAGATGACTAGAAGTTTATTTCCTGGCAAGTATAAACCATGTATTCTGGTCTGACATACCAGAACAGTTGAAAAGTAAGGATTAAGTGTGAGTTAAATAGGTAAAACCTATTGGACTTTAAGACCCAGCCTCCTTTCAGCAGCCAGAATGCTGAGAGTAAGGCTTATTGCTTTAGACATGAGTTGAAAGAATTCTCCACAGGAAATTGAACTAGCCAAGGTGGTGGTGGGGGTTGGGGGGGAGAGGGGTCTAAATGAAATGGCCCAGTCAGATCACAATAGTGTAAGACCGTCTCTCAACAGGTTCTACCCATGCTTGCAAAACTTTCAGTAAGTCTTTTCAGTGCCTTACTTTTAAATGTGAACAGCCAGTTCACATTTGAAAAAAGTCTAATAATGGAAGGAAAAGACAAAGCAGATACTTTGAATAGTAGGAACTTGGAGGACACAATAACGTGTCCTCCACATTTTGGCAGGAGGAACTGCCAAAAAAAGCCATTAACTTCCCCAGAGATAAGAGAGTTTACTGTAGCCATGAAACAAGAACTAAATGTATTTAAAAAGAACAACCAATTTTTTTTAAAAGAGCTCTTGGAAATTAATGCTATAATAGCAAAAATGTAAAAATGGAGTATTGAGGGTTAAAGATAAAGTGGAGGGGACTCTCCTAGAAACTAGGAAACAAAGACAAAGGTGGAGGAGGGGAAATGAGAAAAAAGACATTAATTTAGGAGATTTCTTCTTTTTTTTTTTTTTTTTCATAAATTTATTTATTTATTAGTTTCAGGTGTATAAAACAAGGTAATACTTAGACGTTCATCATCCATATCCCTCACACTGTGAACCCCCATCCACCATCCCTCCGACCCCACACCGAACCATCACATTATATATATAAAATTATAGTTGGCATTCATTAATGTCCAGCCTCTGGTGTCCAATGCCATGATCAGGTATCCACAGCATCCCTGAGGTGGTCTCCCAAACAGGATGCATGCCCATCGGATACCCAACAAAATCTCCACAACATTATAGAATACCTTCCCCAAATTAATTTTCAAAAAAAAAAAAAAAAACCCCGAGGCCATCTTGTGGTCACCAGCTGCCTCCAAATCCCTTCACCTTTCCCCTTATCCCCAACCCCCTCCCACACACCCATCTAACCACTCTCGGTTTTTTCTCTGCGTCCCCAAAACTGTCTCTGATTAGTTCATTCACATAGTCTTTTCTTTAGATTCCATATATAAGTGAGATCATATGGTACTTGTCTTTCTCTTTCTGACTTATTCTTGACAAGCTTTCTTAGAAAACAGAACAGTGAAAACATAGAAAGGACATTATCAAAAAATAAAGCCAGAAACATTCCTAGAACTGAGCGAATGTGGGTCTTCAGATCGAAGGGTCAATTGAATGCTCAGTACAATGGATGTAAAAAGACCCAAGACACTTTATGCTGGAATTTCAGAACAATGGGAGCAAAGAATGTCCTCGAGTTTACAGAGATAAAAAGCAAGTTGCATATAAAGATAAAAAATCAGAATGGCATCAGACTTTAAGTAACACTAGAAGATAGAAGATACTGGAGTGCAGCCTTCAAATTTGGAGGGAAAATTATTCTATATCCAGACTAAGTATCAATCAAGTAGGACAAAGGTATTTTCTGACTTCTAAAAATCTTAAAATATGTACTCTTTCTCAGGAATCTCCTGGAGTTGGTGATTTAACAAAATGAGAGAATAAACCAAGAAAGAAAATAGAATCTAATGAATCCAATACAAAATTATGGGGCGAGTATTTCTGGGATGATAGGATAAAGATGCCAAGATGACAACTGGGAACAAATCTAGAGAGCAACCAGTCCATTTAGAGCAAGTTAGAAAACGAAGCCTTCTAACACAAAATGATAATATATTGAATTGAATTAAATCTATACTTGTAGCCAAATATGGGATGAATTATAGATGAGTAAATAGAAAACTGAGCAAATGAGAAATCAAGATATTTAACTCCATGGGAGGAAATAAAGTTGTGTAAGAATGGAAATTTTTAGTCACAGTGTACTACTTGGCTCAACATTTGTATTAGTTACAATCACACACACACAATAACTATTGGAAAGATAAGAGGAAGGGAAGTTTATGTGTATGGGAGGAGAGAGGATGGGAGTTGATAAAAGAGATCTGAATTCATGCCTTTCATTGTGAAACAGTAGTGCCTAAAAACTGAAAAATACAGAAGCCGCAAGCTAACTATTGTTGGTGCAAGAAACGTCCAGACCTGTAGAGAATTTTTTTAAGAGTTTATTTGACTAAAATAGGATATAGCGGGAAGCAATATATCAACAGAATGAAAAAAATCCTTCTGAGAATAACAGTTTACAGTTTTCTTTATGCATTTAAGATTAAAGGAGGGCAACATAAGGAAGATTGCATGAAGGTGGGAGAAAGCAAGACAGATTGGATTACAGCATGCTGTCTCACATGCTTTAGGAGGAGGGGTCTGAAAAGGTCATCAGGTATTAGAAGGAGAGTGCTGAAAGGGGGGGTATTTCAAAGGTGTGTTAACCTAGATGCACAGAAACAATAGACAGGGCTTGCTTAAGATAAAGATAAGCCTTTTAGTAAAGAAGTTACATACTTGGGGTGTGACTATCCACCATGACCTGCCCAGTTAGGAATTTATGATCGGATCTCCCTGTGCGGTTACTTTCCATAAGTATCAGGGACATTTAATCGTTTTTCACCCAGCAGCCTTGAAAAGCTAGTTGATCTTTTAAAATCATAAGCATATGTAGTTTGCTAAAATAAGTAAACAACAAGGAATAAAATATTAACAGTTGAGACCATGAGTAACTTGTTTTCTTTATATATTTTTTTTACAAGTTTTTTTTTTAACTTATTAGGGTGACAATTGTTAGTGAAATTACATAGATTTCAACTGTACAATTCTGTATTACATCATCTATAAATCCCATTGTGTGTTCACCACCCAGAGTCAATTCTCCTTCCATCACCATATATTTGATCCCCCTTACCTTCATCTCCCTCCCCCCCACCCCCCTTACCCTCTGGTAACCACTAAACTATTGTCTGTGTCTGAGTTTTTGTTTCTCATTTGCATGTCTTGTTCTTTTGTTGTTTTTGGTTTATATACCACATATCAGTGAAATCATAGGGTTCTCTGCTTTTTCTGTCTGACTTATTTCGCTTAGCATTATACTCTCAAGATCCATCCATGTTGTCACAAATGTTCCTATATCATCTTTTCTTTCCGCCGAATAGTATTCCATTGTGTATATATACCACAACTTCTTTATCCATTCATCTATCGAAGGACATTTTGGTTGTTTCCATGTCTTGGCCACCGTAAACAAAACTGCAGTGAACATTGGAGCACACATGTCTTTATGGATAAATGTTTTCAAATTTTTTGGGTAGATACCCAGGGGAGGGATTGCTGGGTCATATGGTAATTCTATTCATAATTTTTTGAGGAGCCTTCACACTGCCTTCCATAACGGCTGCACCAGTCTGCATTCCCACCAACAGCGTATGAGGGTTCCTTTTTCTCCACAGCCTCTCCAACACTTTGTGACTATTTGTCTTGTTGATGATAGCCATTCTGACTGGGGTGAGGTGATATCTCATTGTGGTTTTTATTTGCATTTCTCTGATGATTACTGATGTTGAGCATTTTTTTCATAAGTCTATTTGCCATTTGTATGTCCTCTTTGGAGAAATGTCTCTTCAGGGCCTCTGCCCATTTTTCAATTGGGTTGTTTGTTTTTTTTGTTGTTGAGCTTCATGAGTTCCTTGTATATTTTGGGTATTAGCCCCTTATCGGAGGCACTGTTTGCAAAAATTTCTCCCATTCATTTTGTCGATGGTTTCTTTTGCTGTGCAGAAGCTTTTGTTTCATATAGTTGCATTTGTTTATTTTAGCTTTTATTTCCATTGCCTTTGGAGTCAAATTCATAAAATTCTCTTTGAACCCAAGGTCCATAAGTTTAGTACCTATGTTTTCTTCTACGCAGTTTATTGTGTCAGGTCTTATGTTTAAGTCTTTGATCCATTTTGAATTAATTTTGGTACATGGTGACAGATAGCAGTCCAGTTTCATTCTTTTGCACGTGGCTATCCAATTCTGCCAGCACCATTTATTGAAGAGGCTGTCTTTCCTCCATTGTATGTTTTTAGCTTCTTTGTCAAAAACTATCTGTCCATATTTATGTGGTTTTATTTCTGGGTTTTCAATTCTATTCCATTGGTGTATGTGTCTGTTTTTCTGCCAATACCATGTGTTTTGATTATTGTAGCCCTGTAGTACGAGCTAAAGTCAGGGAGTGCAATACCTCCAGTATTGTTCTTTTTTCTTAAAATGCTTTCATCTTTATATATTCTTACATTTCAAATTTTCTACATTAATAGTTTATTCTTTCATAGTCTAGAAAACATTTAATTCACTGTGATTCTTCGTTATTCTTAAATACCTTCATTTGTTAAAAATTTCTAGTTTACAGCATCTTGTTTAATATTTCTTTTAAAAAACGTGATATACAGGCATACCTTAGAGATACTGCAAGTTCAGTTCCAGACTACTACAATAAAGTGAATATCACAATAAAGCAAGTCACACAAATTTTTTGGTTTTTCAGTGCTTAAAAAGGTTATCTTTACACTATACCGTAGTCTATTAAATGTTTAATAGCATAATGTTTAAAAAACAATGTACATATCTTAATTAAAAACACTTACTGCTAAAAAAAAAAAAACGAAAAAGAAGATGCTAACCCTTCAGTGTCGTAATCTTTTTGCTGGTAGAAGGTCTTGCCTCAATACTGATGGGTTCTGACTGATCAAGGTGGTGGTTGCTGAAGGTTGGGGTGGCTGTGGCAGTTTCTTAAAAGTAAGACAATGAAGTTTGCCCCATTGATTGTTTCTTCCTTTCACAAATGGTTTCTCTGTAGCATGCCATGTTTTTTGGTAGCATTTTACCCACAGTAGAACTTCTTTCAAACCCTGCTGCTACTTTATCAACAAAGTTTATGCAATGTTCTAAATCCTTTGTTGTCATTTCAACAATCTTCACAGCATCTTCACCAGTAGATTCCATCTTAAGAAACAAGTTTCTTTGCTCATAAAAAGCAACTCCTCATCCATTAAAGTTTTATGAGATTGCAGCACATCTTCATATTCCACTTCTAATCCCAGTACTCTTGCTATTTCCACCATATCTGCAATTACCATGCGGGTTAGAATCAACTTCTTCCACACTCCTGTTCATGTTATTATTTTGACCTCTTCTCATGAATCATGAATGTTCTTAATGGCATCTAAAATGGTGAGTGCTTTCCAAAAGGTTTCTAACTTCTTTCCCCAGACCCATCAGAGGAATCACTATGGCAGCTATAGCCTTATGAAATGTATTCCTTAAATAATAAGACTTGAAAGTCAGAATTACAGCTTGATCCATGGGTAACAAAATGGATCAAAATTGTTAGCAGTCATAAACACAGCCTCCTTCAGAGCTCCTAGGTGACCAGGTGCATTATCAATGAGCAGTAATATTTTGAAAGGAATCTGTTTCTGAACAGTAAGTCTCACTAGTGGGCTTAAAATGGTCAATAAACCATGTTGTTGACAGATGTGTACTGTCATCCGGGCTTCGTTGTTCCATTTAGAGAGAGCACAGGCAGAGTAGATTTAGCATAATTCTTAAGGGACCTAGGATTTTCAGCATGGGAAATGAGCATTGACTTCATCTTCAAGTCACCAGCTGCATTAGCTCCTAACGAGAGTCAGCCTGTCCTTGAAGCTTTGAAGCCAGGCATTGACTTCTCTGAAAGTCTCTTCTGTGAAAATCCTAGATGACATCGTCTTTCAATATATGGCTATTATGTCTACATTGAAAAACTGTTGTTTGATATAGCCACCTTCATTCATTACCTTAGCTAGATCTCGTGGGTAACTTGCTATGGCTTCTACATTAGCACTTGCTCCTTCACCTTGCGCTTATATGTTATAGAGACAGTTTTTCCCCTAAACCTCATAAACCAACCTCTGCTAGCTTCAGACTTTTCTTCTGCAGCTTCCTCACCTCATCCTTCATAGAATAGCGTCAGGGCCTTGCTCTGGATGAGGCTTTGACTTAAAGGAATTGTGTGGCTGGTTTGATCTTCTTTCCAGACCACTGAAACTTTCTTCATATCAGTAATAAGGCTATTACGCTTCCTTATCTCTTCACTGGAGTAGCACTTTTAATTTCCTTCAAGAACTTTTATTTTGCATTGACAACTTGGCTAACTAGTCCAAGAGGCCTAGCTTTCAGTCTCTCTGGGCTTTCGACGTGCCTTCCTCACTAAACTTAATCACTTCTAGCTTTTGATTTAAAGTGAGAGATGTGCAGTTCTTTCTTTCACTTGAACACTTAGAGGCCACTGTGGGATTATTAACTAGCCTAATTTCAGTAGGGAATAGGCCCCAGGAGGGGGAGAGAGATGGGAACAGCTGGCAATGGAGCAGTCAAAACATACATTTATTAAGTTCACCATCTTATGTGAGCATGGTTCATGGCGCCCCAAAACAATTACATCAAAAATCACTGGTCACAGATCACCATAACAAATAAAATAATGAAAAAGTTTTGAAATATTTTGAGAATTACCAAAATGTGATAGAGACACAAAGTGAGAAAATGCTGTTGGAAAAATGATGCCAGTAGACTTGCTTGAGGCAGAATTGCCACAAACCTTCAGTTTGTTAAAATAAAAAAAAGAAGTATCTGCAAAGCACAATAAAGCAAAGTACAATAAAACAGGTATGCCTGTATTTTCTAACTACCAGAAATCATCAGGTTATGTGTTGGCAATACAAAGATGAATAAATACTTGATCCCACATGAAGTTTATGGTCTAGAATAAGGTGAGAAGTGTGTTAATAAATTATAGTAAAGATTTACATATGATAGAATGTACTAATGTCAATGGAAAAAAGTTCAAAACAAGAAGAGATGGTAAGGAAGCAGAAATAATAACATTGACCATCCGTTTAATGTAGAGTATGAGTGAAAAACAAGAGACAGTGATGACTCCCATCTTTCTGGCTTCAGTCACTGGATATATTTTGGTGCCAGTCACTAAGAGTGGAAATAGATTAAAAAAAAAAATAGGAGTGTAAGTTTAATGAACTCTGTTTGGGATCTCTTAGTTTCAGCTATTGTATTGAGCTACAAATAGTTGAACATATTCAATGAAAATTTGGATATTTGGGTTTGGAGCTCAAGAAAGAGGGCTGAAAGAGAGCAAGCAAGTGAATGAAAATGAATGAAGGGATTGTGTAATTGTCATGACATTCTAACAGAGTGGGTGAGATCTCCAAAGGGAGGATACAGACTAGAGCGTGAAGTAGTAAATCAAGGACAGAGCCCGAGGGAAACAATCACTGGCTTAGATCTTCACAGATCTGAAATCATAGGACACATGGTAGCATGATTGTAGGTAGGAGAGTGAAGGGCCAATAAAGTCATTTAGGCTGCAAAGGTAAACGTTTTTTCAGGAGCTTGACTGTAAAGGAAAGAGATTTAGCTAGAGAAGGAGAATATATATTTGAACACTTTCTTGTTTTATCTGTATTTCATTTCTTTACTACCATTATGTTTTTTAAAGATTGGCTTCTAGAAGGGAGCCAATTAAAAAGAGGTTTAAAATATAGAAAGGAAGAGGTAAGAAGCAAGAAACAAAATGATGACTAACCAGGCAGATCCTGGTTTTATGTAGCCCAAAGCTTACATAATTTGGTGGGAGGGGAAAGGGTTTCTTGAAGTAAAATTTCTAAGTAATGAATATAAACTTAGATATAGGGCCTTGTAAGGGGACGGTGAAACTGGGGGGCCTTGAAGTTTGTTTTTTCTAAGTAAATCCATGTCACTTAATGATAGTTTAAATTCCTAGGAAATGGGGAAAAGAATAAGATTAAGAGCATTGATAGTGATATTAGCCTTAAACATAACAGAAATACTTTTGAGACTCCCTCTAGAATAGAGTTTACCCTTGAACAACATGGGTTTCAGTTGCACAGGTCCACTTATATGGGGATTTTTTTCGATAGTACAGTAAATGCATTTTTCCTTCCTCATGATTTTTCTTTATTGTAAGAATACGGTATCTAATACATATAACATACAAAATATGTATTAATCGACTTATTGATAATGCTTCTGGTCAACAGGCTATTAGTAGTTAAGTTTTAGGGGAGTCAAAAGTTATACGTAGATTGTCAGTTACACAGATTTGTCAGCACCCCAAATCCCCGCATTGTTCAAAGGTCAATTGTATAAATTCCAAGAGACCAGGGAACTTGTTATTCTTGTTCATTGATTTATCTGCAGAACTTGGAGCAGTGCTTGTTAATAGGTACTCAATAATTTATTGAATGAGGTCTGACAATTAAGTTTGCGAGTTTGTTGCAATGATGTTGCTAACCGTTTTTGGTATCAGAGGGATTATTCATTATGAATTTGGACCAACTGGACAAACAGTTAACCAAGTTTACTATTTGGAAGTGCTGAAAACGTTGTGTGGAAAAGTTAGACGACCTGAACTTTTCACAAACAATTTGTGGCTCTTGCATCACAATAATGCACCAGCTGACAAGGCCCTGTCTGTGAGGGAGTTTTTAGCCAGTAAACAAATAACTGTATTGGAACACCCCCCCTTCTCACCTGATCTGGCCCCAATGACTTCTTTCTTTAACCAAAGATAAAGGAAATATTGAAAGGAAGACATTTTGATGACATTCAGGACATCAGGGATAATAAGGTGACAGCTCTGATGGCCATTACAGAAAAAGAGTTCCCAAATCGCTTTGAAGGATGGGCTAGGCGCTGACATCGGTGCATAGCTTCCCAAGGGGAGGACTTCAAAGGTGACTGTAGTGACCGTAATGAACTATGTAGCACTTTTTCTAGGATGAGTTTGCGAACTTAATTGTCAGGACTCGTATGATGAGAAAGGAAGAAAAATGTTGAGGTTGTGTGCTAAAATAGCCCAGCTTAAATTTTAAGGAGGAAATTTCTCTAGTAGGATCATTGGACAGGATGGCAATGAAAGTAGAACTTGAAGAGTGATAATGATTTAGAAGAGACATTGTGAGGCTTGGAGGCAGAGTAGATGAGACAAGGATATGATGAGTGTTATCAAGAGAATGGTTGAAATGGTACGATTAAATCATTCTGTGAAGCGATTAAATCATTCTGTTTCATGTTGCAGATAGTGAAACTGTTACTTCGTCATGGTGGAAATCCATTTCAAGCTAATAAACATGGAGAGCGTCCAGTGGATGTAGCAGAAACAGAGGAGTTGGAATTGCTGCTAAAAAGAGAGGTGCCTTTATCTGATGATGATGAAAGTTACACAGGTTCGTTTCAGATAATCTGTATTCAACTCTTTGTTTGACATGTTTAGAACATTTTGCTTCTAGTTTATAATACGTAAAATGCTTGAGAACCTTAATATAATGCAGCTAGCTAGTAAGAATGGTGAATTTAGTAATTAACCTAGTATTTGCTACACATCCTCTTCATAAATGGAATCATAATGCTATTACCCTATTTCAATTATTTTTCCCCCCACAAATTGCTGATATTACATTTATGCCCACTGGAGAACCTCTCCTCATTAATAGCAACCAACACTGTTACTCTGACTTCATTCTTTTATAAATTAGAGAGCTACTAACCAAACCCTTCCTGTCTCTTTCTGGCATTAATGAGTCATCTTTGCATTTTTACTTTTTGTCGTTTAGGTAGTAAACTCTGGTCGTTGTTAAAGGTGGGGGCACAGTTTTAAACAGGAAAGATTCAAAGCAATATTTCAGAAAACTTTTGGCATAATCGGAATTTAAAAAAAAAAAAAACATAAACAATTTAAAAAATAACGAAAAGAACTTCCTCGTGTTGAAGAAAGTCTTTTGAGTATAGATAAGGGTCCACCATAAATCAGACAAATATCAATAAAAATGAATTTAATAAGTCTCATAACTGGCCATATCTCCACGAAATCTGAAAGAATTCCTACAAACAGGTAATATTACAATTACATTGTTAAATGTTAGGGAATAAAAATCAACCCGTACTAATTTAATCTCAGTCATTGCCAGAAGGCAATAAAACATCTATAATTTTGAGGCAAAAAGGTCTGCCTTTTACATTTTCTTTATTGAGATACAGTTGACATGTATCAGTTTCAAGTATACAATATAATGATACAATATTTGTATACATTGCAAAATTATCACTAGAATAAGTCTAGTTAACATCCATCATTATACATAGTTAAATTTTGTTTTCCTTGTGATGAGGACTTTTAAGATTTATTCTCTTAGCAACTTTCAAATATGCAATACAGTATTATTAACTGTAATCACCATGCTGTACATTACTTCCCCAAACTTATTTATTTTATATGGAAGTTCATAGCTTTTGACCCCACTCCCTCCACCTTTACCTCTAGCACCAATCTGTTCTCTTTATCCGTGAGCTTAGTTTTTATTTTTAGGGTCGACTACTAGATTATGCAGTATTGGTGTTTCTCTGTCTGACTTATTTTACGTAGCATAATAATGCCCTGTTGCAAATGGCAAATTTTCATTTTTTTTTATGGCTAAATATTACTCTGTTGTATATATCTACCACATCTTTATCCATTCATCCATCTATGGATACTTAGGTTGTTTCCATATCTTGGCTACTGTAAATAGTGCTGTACTGAACATGGGGAGTACATATATCTTTTTGAATTAGTGTTTTCATTTTCTTTGGATAAATACCCAAAAGTGGAAATGCTGGATCATATAGGAGTTCTCTTTTTTAATATTTTGAGGGACCTCCATATGTTTTCCATAGTGACTGTTGCAACCAATAGTACACGAAGGTTTCTTTTTCCCCACATTCTTGCCAACACGTGTTATTTCTTGTCTTTTTGATAACAGCCATTCTAACCAGTGTGAATTTGATGATAATTTGTGGTTTTGATTTGCATTTCCTAATGATTAATGATTTTGGGCATCTTTTCATGTACCTGTTGGCTATTTATATGTCTTCTTTGAGAAAATGTCTATTGAAATATTCTGCCCATTTTTCAGTCAGATTGTTTGTTATTGAGTTGTATGTGTTCCTTATATATTTTAGATATTAACCCCTTATTATATATGAGTACAGTAGTACCTCGGTTTTCGAACGTCTCCGTTGACGAACATTTCGGTTTATGAATGCTGTAAACCCAGAAGTAAATGCTTCAGTTTTCAAACACGTCTCGGAAGTCGAACATGTCGGCTTCCGCTGAGTGCAAGATCCTGAGGCCTAGCTGTCGGCTGTTTTTGAACGTTTCAGAACTCGAATGGTCTTATGGAACGGATTACGTTAGAAAACCAAGGTATCACTGTATATTATTTGCAAATATTTTCTCCCATTTATTAAGTTGCCTTTTCGTTTTGTTAATGATTTCCTTTGTTGTGCTGAAGTTAAAATCCCAGTATTTGATTATGAAAATGTTCAAACATACAGCAAAATACAAAGAATTTTACAGTGAACACCCTGAACCCATCAGCTACATTTTATACTTAACTTTTTGTTATATATTTCCTTTATTATATTATCACATATCTGTCTGTCTACCCATTAATTCATCTTATTTTTTGATAACATTTCAAAGTAAGTTGAAGACCTCTCCAAATACTTTAGCATGAATTTTATTAACTAGAGTTTAGTTTTTATATATGACTTTTTTAGGTAATATTTGTATTTGTGAAGTTAATAATTCTTTATTTAATATAACATTCTGTGAGTTTTGAGAAATGCTTAGACCTGTGTAATTCAACTTTAACAAGAGACAGAATGTCTCTCTTGCTCCAGAAAGTTCCTTATCCCCCTTCTTATCCAGTCCCTGCCCCTACCTGATCATTTACATTCTTCATGGTAAGTAAAGATTATTAGGCAGGAATCACTAATAACTGATAAATCTAGGAGGACTTTTTTGATGAAAAGCAGGATGTTTACATTGCCTTTTCACATTATGAGAGAGGAGGGGAAAGGAAACCAATGGTTATATAGTAGAGAAATGCAGCAGCACCTGAACTGTGTGATCAAAATGAACAACATCAGGGACAGACAAAGGCACATCACACGCCTCCAGATGTAATATCATCAAAAGGATATAACATTTTTGTAGCTCTTTAGCTGAGAATACATAATCATGAGGAATGATGTGTTTTTTTTTAAAAACAAACAGTGAAAGATTTAAAAATGTCAGTGTCATGAAAAACGAGTAAAGGTGATAGAAATGTTCCAGACTATCTAAAGAGATGATAAATAGGAAGGGCAGTACCTGCTCCTCGCCAGGATACTGTACTGGATGGTGGGAAATAATTATAAATGACATTATTAAGTCATTGAACAAGGAATATGGACAATAGATTTCTGTTATTTCATTGTAAATTTATGAAGTTGACAACTGTACTGTGGTGATGAGAGAATATCCATATGTCTTAAGAAATACTTATTTCTTAGGAAATACTCACTGAAGTATATAGGGGAAAAGAGCTATGATGTATGTAATGTACCCTCATATAGTTCAGAAAAAAATATATATGTATACACATGTGTATGTGTATATGTATGTATAGATATAGATATAAATAGTACAGATACAGATGTACCGGGGGTGCCAAAAAAATGTATACAAGTGGACACTGGTCAACATTGCTCAAGCAATAGTTTGCCGTAATCAGAAGTGTCTGGACGCTGATGGTAACCACTTTGAGCACCTCTTGTAATTGCAGAAATCTATCATGACTTGTATTCATCTTTTGTTATTGGTATATGTTGAGTATTACAATTTTAATACAGTTTACTTTCTTATAATGTGTGTACATTTTTTGGCTGTGTGTGTGTGTGTGTGTTGAGAGAGAGAAAAAAACAAATTATAAAGCAAGAGAGTAAAAAATATTAATAGGCAAATCTGAATAAAGGGTCTATAGTGTTTAGTATTTTTTCTTTGTCTAATTTTTGTGAGTTTGAAATTATTTCCAAATAAACTTTAGAATATATGTTAAATACATAAAATTTCCTTGCTTTGTCTGTTGAGAAGATCTAAAAGCAATGACTAAGACAGTAGCAGTAATCATTCCTAGTGCCCAGATCATAACTTTGAAATATTTTCTGCTAAAAACTAAGGCTTCTGGAAAAAATTGATGATTTCAAGTCTGCGACGGGAAATACATAAGATGAGCTTGGAACATCTTATCATTGTGGATTTCAAGAAAGCTATTAAAGACTAATATAAAGTCTTGTCAAAAGGCCTTAGGACAAATATATGGTGATGGAAAGAGAACTTACTCTGGGTGGTGGACACACAATGGGATTTATAGATGATGTAATACAGAATTGTACACCTGAAATCTATGTAACTTTACTAACAATTGTCACCCCAATAAATTTTTTTTAAAAAAAGGCCTTAGGAGACAACTTAGAGCAGTTTACCACTGGCCAACAATGGGATAATTTGAACTTCAATAAGGGTAGTAATAGCAAAGATTTGAAACCCATTGAATGTGTTTAAATCTGTGAGTCCGTAGTGATAATTTTTTAACTTTATTCATCAACATCAGAGAACCAATTTGTTACCTTAAAAGTTAGACATACACAAAAAAGAAATCATTTATCTTGCTTTTCTTATATAAACTCTATCACTGGGTAACCTCATTATAGGTGAAAAGTAATATTTTTATAAGATTAACCCAGCTAAAAGAATGCAAAAAAGTGGACCATTTTGCAGCCCCCAATTAGTTAATATGTATAACCATTGAGCATCAACATCACTAACATTAAATAAAAATGGAGAAACCATTGCATGCTCCCTGATGAAAGAATACACTACACCACCACTCTTCAGTCTTCAGGATCCAGCTGCCAATTGCAGACAATACCAAAGTCAGAGGAACATGCCAAACTGCACCAAGCAAAATCCAGAATGGGAAAACCAAATAGCTTTGGTTCTTCAAGAGATAAATTGTATGGAAATGAAAATAAAGCACCTGTGGGGTTATCACTTTGTGAGGAATGTAAATGCCTATTACATTGCTTTGTACACCTGAAACTAATTTTTAAAAAGTGAAATAAAATATGGTGAAGCTTTTAACTTTAAAAATAACAAAAAAAGGAAATGAAGCACCTGTTTTAAAAAAAGCCTTAAAAGACGTATCAAACTTTAAAAAATAGGCAAGATTAAAAAAATTAAGTATGTATTTAATAATTTATACGTCTCGGGGGGAATTTTATACAATACTTAGTTAAGATAAATGGCACATACAAGATCTTGGGTTTTTGTGGGTTTTTTATTAATACTAAAAAATTCTTATAATATGTTAGGGGAAAAACCTGATTTTTTTTTTCTTTTGAATGGTTTTGAGAAGGGACTACCTTGTTTCGCGAAAATAAGACATAGCTGGACCATCAGCTCTAATGCATCTTTTGGAGTAAAAATTAATATAAGACCCAGTCTGATATTATGTTACATTACATTACATTACACCCAGTCTTACTTTAATATAAGACCAAGTCTTATATTAATTTTTGCTCCATAAGACGCATTAGACCTGATAGTCCACCTACATCTTATTTTCGGGGAAACACGTAGCAATAGTGATAGTTCCTTTATGTCACTTAGGAAATGATCAGGGTTTCTACTTAACTATCCAAAAGTGGAACCAATTATAGAAAGAGGAGACCAGGGGTGGAGGGGTCAGTGACTAAAGAGAGAAAAACATTGGTTAAAGGGTTGACAACAGTATTTGATAGTGGTAATGTTAATGAATGGAGCTAAAACTATAGACAAAATTGTAAAGGTGGCAACTTTCCTTTTAGTATCTATTTTCATCCTCCACTAAATGTAAATTCCTTATGTGTTTTGTCCATAGATATTGCTCAATTAATATTTGTTGAATTGGTGGAGAGGGATTACTGACTCTTAGGGATTATGCCAGGACTCTTCATCCCCCACAAATCTAAGGAATAGCTGAACCATTAGATCAAGTTCATCCATTACTGAGACTGGGAAAGTTTGAGAAGACCTAGAATCAGTCAACAGGGAAGCTTCCTTCTGGTGCTTTAGCTGTTAACTGGCAGTCACAGATGTGAAAACCAACTTTACCTTCCACCACCTTTAGGAGGTCTGCCTCTTGGACTTTTGCAATACGGGATTGCAGTGAGGCAAGACAACCCTCCAAGGTTACCAAGAAACCCAAGAGAATGATTATTTTGAAGAAACAGAATGTTAACAGCTAAATAAAACTACTAAAGGAAACATTACTTCAACAACAAAAATGAGCACTTAAGAAAATTCAAATACAGCACAAAAAGACTTTCGGAGCTAACAACAACAACAAAAAATCCCATGATTAGACAAGTCAGTAAATGAATTAAAGTGGGGAGTGATCACTGTTGGAACTTAAATTAATAGACTGGAAAATCAGTTAAATCCTCACAACACAGCAAAAACACAAAGAATCCTGGAAGAAAATATATAAAACTTAGGGAATAGATCTAGAAGACCTAACAGATCTAACACGAATAATTGTTATTTATGGGAATTTAAAAGGGAAATGAAACAAGTAGAAGATAATACAGTAATACAAATAGAAGACAATTTTCCTGAGCTGAAGAAAGCCTGAGTCTATCAATTAGAAAACTCAGTGAACTCTAGGTAGATTGATAAGAACACACATACACACACCCTTAGACATATATTGGTCAAATTCCTTAGTTCTGAATCTAGCAAATTAACCTGCAAGTAAATACTGTCACATTGGCATTGGACGTCTAACTTGCAACAGTGGAAGATAGACTACTGCAGCATAAGAATCCTGTACCTGACCAAGGTAGGTAGTATTCACTTGTCAGGGTAAATGAAAGATCATTGCAGATATTTAAGGATTTAAAGGTATATCAGAATGTATATTTTCTTATATATTTAAAAAGAAATAATGAAAGAATAAACCAACAACTTATAAAAGTGGTTACTAAATAGAATGGGGGCAAGGGAGGTATGTGAATTGTTACAGTCTTTGAAAAACAGTCTGAGAACAGCTAGCAAAATACAAGAGCTCTTAACTTTTAGAGATACATACTGAGATATTTCTGGATAAAGTGATATGATGAACGGGATATGCTTCAAAATGATACAGGGGTAGGTTGAGTAGAAGGTATGGATTGACCAAAGAGTGATGGCTATTGGAGTTGAGTGATGGGTACATGGGGGTTCAGTATAACATTATCTACTTTTGTGTAAGTTCAAAACTTACTATAAAAACGTTTTTAAAGCTACTTATGCTCCTTGATCTAGCATTCATACGTCTGGGAATATCCCATGTTCGTTATAGCACTGTTTACAGTGGCAAAAGAAAAAATCTGTAGTTGTACAGGGGATTGGTTGAGAGATCAAGGTATATAGCCACACCACAGACTATTGTACAGCCATGAAAACATACACCTTAATGCTGTACCAATTAACTTGGAGGGGTTTTCATAAAATATTGTTGAGTTAGAAAAATCAAGATGAATAATCATAATACCTCATTTGTGTAAAATGAACAGTGTTTTAAAAACCAATGCATATATTTATATTTGTATATATATTTATATAAAATTGAAAAAATACATATATATTTATATAAAATTGTATAAGCATGGAAGAAATCTGGAAGCATCTATGCCAGTCTGCTGACAAGGCACATTGGGGTGTGTGGCGGGGAGCAAGTGGCAGAGAAGGGATGATTTGGGTGGAGGGAAGGGAGTTAGAACTGGACGCAATCGTGTGAGAATATTTTTGTACATAAATATACAGGATTCAGCAAAAATCTCTTGCCGTGCATCCCTGTTGATTTAATCCCTTATGTCCTTCCCTTCTTCCCAACTGAGCTTAAAGTGCATTGTAATTCCCTGAAAGTGCACTCTGTTGAGTTTATGTTTACCAGCATCACACATGATTTTCTCACTTCCGGGTCCCTTAGCTGTCTTTCCAGTCTTTCTGTAGAATTGGACAGTGTTGACCAAGTTCTTCCTAGAATTTTCCTGCCTTGGTTTCTGGGACATAATTCTCTCCTGGCTTTCATCTCCCAGACTGATCCTTTTCAGTTTCCTTTTAGAATCTCAACTTCATTTATTTCTCATTCCCTTCCATACACCCTGTGTTGGTTTTTCCGAAGATTTTACTTTCTGGACCCTCTTCTCATACCATATATTCTCCCAAATAAAGGTCATCCACACTTAGAGTTTCAACTACCCTCTATATGGTGAGGCCTTCCAAATATCTCTTTATTCCATACTTCTTTATTAAGCTTCAAAACTGTATACTGGGAAGGTGCCATTTTTGCCAAAAAATGTATGCACATTTTAAGAGATATTATCTTAAAAGTATACATTTGTTTGGCAACCTCTGTATTTAGCTGCCCTCTGGATATTACCACGTAGAATTCCCACAGAAATCTGTGTGCCTGAATGGAACTTCTCTTTTCTCCATATACACTCCTCTTGGTTTTGTTTTTCTGTCTCAATGGTAGCATCATTCAACTATACACATGTCATATACTTGGTAGTCATCCTCAACTCCTCTTCCTCCTTCCTTCAGCTCAGTTCTTCAGCAACTATTTTTGAGTTTTTAGGCATTGTTTAAGCACTGGTATGCTCATTATGAAAATGGAGATACTAACATAATTATCTACTAACCCATCAATTTCTACTTTCAAAGAACTTACAAATCCATCTACCAGTAACATGCTGAAAGTCATTTGAGCATCTTTGTGTTATGTGAAATCAGGATTTTAATAGCTGAAGTTATATTGGTTTCATAAGAAAACAACAAAATACGATTTTAAGAACAAATATTTTGTATGGCATGTTAATTTTTCCATTTATTATGGCTACAAACTCTATAATTCTTCAGAAAACAGTAGCCGTGAAAAGCAGCTTTTGGTATAAAACTTTCTCTAAGAAATAAGTGCTGCAACAAATTTTTCCAGTGGAGGAAGGAAGGTATCTTATTTGGAGTTAATATGTTTAATTCGAGTGGAACACATCTTTTAGAACCTATTTTGATTTTCACTGATTTTGATTGTTTCATGTGTTCATCAGCTATGTATTGATTTTTCAGAATATTTTTTTTCCACATGGTGAAAGTACCTGAATTATTGCTTGATCAAAGTCCCTCAAGGAATAATGAAAAAATCATCAGTAAGTATCATGCAAAGATTTTGGAGTTGCTGAAAAAGACTGATGAAAATACCCAAATTTATTGCTTAATTTACATGAGGTCCTTGTTAGACTTAACTTTATCAAGAGTCATCCAATTTAAAATCAAAATGTATTAATATTTAATAGATAATTATTTTAGCTGCCCACAGATGTTTGTATGTGTAAAGCCTGATAGCCTTGTTACCCATCTGGTATGTCATGTCATCCATGTGACAGATACACTTTAAGTGTTGCAAAGTTAGATAATATAACCAAGAATATGAATTTCAGGGCTTAACAAGTTTGGAGTAAACAAAAGGGTGTTTTATATATGTAGCATTTTAAATGTGGCTTATTCCATTAGCCATTGTGCTTTATGACAGTGCTACTCAGAGTAGCTGTTCCACAAACTGTTACCGGTTCTCAAGATAAGATGCTTGTGCCAGAACGTAAATCAGTGTACTGCTTCCTTCATCAAAAAGGAAAAAATGCTATGAAAAAAATGTCAGCTAAACTCAGTGTGCTAGCGATGTGATTGATTTCCATTTTTGGTACAAGTTCCTATTGATACAGGGATTAGTAATAAACAATTTGCAGACGGGCCTCAGTTCATGGACCACACTGCATAGCAGTTTTAGGTCGTGCATATCAGACTTTTATAATAATGTTAGAATACATGTCCTGGTTAGTACAGCTTATTTGTATACAAATGTGTGACGCTTTTAAATTTGCAGAATTCTTTAGTCTTTTTTTCCCTCCCCAACTTCTGCTCATTTCCCATGGTTTTATTCCACATTACCTTCTTGTTCAGAGATTCCATCTAATGGTAATGTTTGCTACATACAAATAATTGCTTCTTGCTATCCTGCTGAAAACTCAGTTATATCAGAAAGCCAATCATGCTCTAAAACATAATTACAGTCATGGATACCTGGGTAACTCTGTGTCACATAGTGCCCCCCACCATACTTTCAGACACTCATTAATTACCAGAGTAGAGATTCTGTTACAAGTTTGCAGACACTGATTTTATTACTTAAACAGAGTGCCGAGTGGACAAAGTTGAAAATGCCAGTCATTGTCAGAATTATTCACCTTTTTCTTAATCTTACCTTGATTGTAGTAATCTAACCTTGTTTATTAAGCAGCTGCTATAAGCTTCCTCGCTTGCATAATTCAACTTTACCAAGGAAATGCTCCATCCTAATAAATACAAAAGCTACTTTTAGAGTCTACTGTAAAATAGATTAGGAAATTTTTAAAAAGACAGTGATATATTATTACCCACTGGTGTTTACTGAGTGCATTTCTGTGTCACAAAATACACAAAATGACCAGATTTTGAAGCCTTATTTTCTGAATGTGATAGCAATAAATTGTTAACTATTCTAAACATATTGTCATAATTTGTGAAACTCATTTCCTCAGTTTAATGTTCAGGAGTTATGGAATATGACTATTGTATGCATATATGGACTTGTAACAGTTAATAAGTCAAGAGATCCAAAAACACAATTATGTATTTTGGTTTACCAGAATATAACAGAAATTGTTATTAAATGGATTATGTGATATAAGGAGGAAGAAGCATCATCACCTAAGGAAGTTGTAAAGCAAACCATTTAACATTAGAAGCATGAAAACTGCAGGAAGACGTTATATGGTGTGTTTAATTTAGTGTCAAAATCTGTATCATATTTGATCATTAGGAATTTAGACTTGGTAGAGCATTTTGTAGGGAAAGGAGTTTGCATATTAGTATACCTAACATTAAAGATTCCTCCATTTAGCATGTAAAGAATATCTTCTTGCTTTCTAAATGGCATTTTTACATCAGTTTCAGTATATACATTAGGTAACGGGTTATGCCTAATATGGAAAATTGTGACCATGTATAACCCAGAAAACTTACTTTATTTAACCAGAGCTGTTAGCAGGTTAAATACATTTTGGAACTTGTTCATCAGCAGCATGAACTGTGTTTGGTGTTTAGCACTTTTTTTTCCCATATCCCTATGATATCAGTGCTTAGAAGAAATGAAAAGGCACTGTTGTGCACAGAACTGAGCATACAGCATGATAGGCAATGAGATACTCTTTTATTTAATGACCAGTTAAAAGAAATTGCATTATAGTGTTATGCATGTTCTCTCTGCTTTTTCTCCTCTGCTTTGTGACATACTTGGTGCACTTTATAAATACAGTTCGGAATTTTAATTTTTCAAACTTTTTCTAAATATCACCAGCCATTTTTACCTGAATCTTAAACAAAATCTCTACAATTCACTTATTTGAAAATTAGTACTTTTAAATCAGATTTAATCATGTTTTATGTGGGTTAATTATATCAACCCAGTTCTAAATTCTAAAGCTTAAGAATTTTTAGTTCTAGTGGAGTGTTTTTCAAAGAAAAATATGTATGTCAAATTTTGCTAAGTGGAGAAAAGGAGAAAGAAGTTGTTAATATCTAAATTACCGTATACTGTAAACATTCACTCTTTAGCAGTATCTATAAAAATTACATAGTTCTACATTTTTGACTTGCTCGTATATCAGAAAAATAAATGGGAAATTGTGGGTAGAGCTGAGATGTTCTTTAGATGTCTGCAACTTAATAAGTCTTTAAATTTTGTGTTACATAAAATAGTAGTCTGCTAAATATCTCTCTTTGAAATTCATGTAAATATAGTAGTCAAGAAATTTCAAGTATATTTGCTGAAAATATGTAAAATTATTTATTGCAGATACCAAAACTAATAGGTTTTTTTGTTTAAAATGTTAGCTTAATGCTTTTCCTTAAAAACTGAATTTCTACCAGTACCTAGCAACTTAAAGTGAGTCTGTCACATAATTATAGTAGTTGAGATAATGCTGAATATTTAAGACAAACTCTACAAAGGGTACATTTGGGCAGAACCCTTAAAAAAACAGACCTTTGACTTAAAAAATATTAATTATATATGCATATGTTTAAATGAGTTCACCCTTAGCTATATCATGCTGTCTTCAGAAAACTGTTTTTTCTAGTCATGGTTAAAAGGACCTCCATGTAATAATATATATTTATGATGGAATAGCCTAGACTGGGTGATTTTTGTCAGTTTCCTTTAGTGACATCAAAATATTTGTAGTGATGCCAGTATTTTCAGAGGTTGGAAAGATCTTGATTAATTTATACTTTATAGAATGAATTTCATCTTACTGACATTTTCGTGCAAAGGCAGTGTATAACTAATTGAGGGAGTATATGGAATGTTGTGAGACTTGATTTTACTTTTTACGTAGATTTTGCTTTTAGACTTAATATTTTCAACTGTTGATTATATTTTCTTACCTTCCCACCTAACCTCTAAACTCATAACTGTAATTCTCTTATCCTATATCTATTACTGAAGAAATACAGTGAAAATATGTTCTCATATGACATACTTATTTCCAAATAGATATATAATTTCTTTTGTACAGTAGAATTAAAATACCTAACTAACCTTTACTTAGGAAAACTGAAGTTTAAAAATGGAGCTTTAGATGAGACTATATAAAATTACCTAAATTTTATTTCCCTGTCTCTAAGCTATATTTCTCAATAAATTTAGGGATGTGAAAGCTCTAAAGATTTGTTCCCTAAAATGCAAATGTCTTTTTTTTTAATGTTACTTCTTTGGGTAGGTAACATAAATAAGTTATATCTATATAATTATTAAATATATTAGTTGTGGTGAGTGAATTATTGCAGAGCAAAGGCACAACACAAAATAGACATAAGAGGCCTACAACCGTTGTGAAATACTCATCCTAATGAAACCTCAGAGACTCTCTGAAACTCGGGAACGGTCTCAACAAAAGATTGAGATTAGAGAGAACCACAAATCACTACAAATAGGCTTCTCACTCAGGAGTGAGGCCTGTTATAAGTATTCTCTACAAAATGCCGAAGAAACAAATTTTTCCCTTTATCAATATGAAAAGAAATCCAGAGATTTGAGGGAAAACAACTGAAATGAAAGACAAGAAGGGCCAAGATGAACAAATAGAACAATTGATCCTGGAGAATGTAAATAATATAGGAAGCAGAGGGGTAAGTTATTTTCAGTATCTTTGGAGATTCTTGGTGGGCAATTGATCCACTAACCATAACAAAAGGCTGCTGTGAAAAAGTAGACCAGGAAAGTCATTAGAATTCAAAATATTTGTCAATACTGAAAGTAAATATTTTATACAGCACTAAGCGTTGCTAAGATCTAAGAGGTCTAAGAGGAAGGAATATATAAAACATTTTTTAAAAGACATTGGATATGTGAGAAAAAGGGTAAAACCACAAAGCATATGCAAGATATATGTCTTACAAAAATACTTTGTAAGCATCTTACAAAAAAAAGAGCAAACGTTGGGAAGAAAAACTTTTTTTTAATTGAAGAAAATGCCCTTTAACCGAAGAAAGACTTATGTTTTAGATCAAATGGTAATGTTAAAAAAAAAATAAAAGACAAGGTAAAATATCTCACATCTAGATACATCACAACTTTAGTGATGAAGGTTTTTTAAAATATGAGGTGTGATCCAAAAGATACGGTGAATGTTTAAATTAAAGAAAAATTTATTATTAAAGAAAAATAAATAAAAAATTTAAATTTAAGAAAAATTTATTAAAAGACACATTGCCATTAATCCCCCTCACTTTAAGCAAACTTATCCCATCATTCTTGCCACTTTCTGAAGCAGTTCTGGAAGTCCTCTTTCTTGAGTGTCTTTATCCTCAATCATGACAGTGTTCCATGTCACACATCACTTCTGATAGGGCAATTTCTGTCAAATACAAACATTATGGGGTGTCCTCATCCACCTTATTCACCGCATCTAGCACCGTGTGACTTCTGTTTCTTCCCCAAAGTCAAAATGACCATGAAAGGAAAACGTTTTGAATCGGTTCAGAACATCACTGCATCCAGAGCTAAAATCACTCATGAAAAAGGACTTCCAGAACTGCTTCAGAAAGTGGTAAGAACAATGGGATAACTGTGTTCAAAGTGGAGTATTTTTTTTTAATTGGGGAATATTGGGGAACAGTGTGTTTCTCCAGGGCCCATCAGCTCCAAGTCATTGTCCTTCAATCTACTTGTGGAGGGCACAGCCCAGCCCCAAGTCCAGTCGCCATTTTCAATCTTAGTTGCAGGGGGCGCAGCCCATTATGCCATGCAGGAATTGAACCAGCAACCTTGTTATTAAGAGCTTGCGCTCTAACCAACTGAGCCATCGGGCCACCCTTCTGGCATCTTGGCGGCAGCTCGTTGTCTTCAATCTCGTTGTGGAGGGCGCGGCTCACTGGCCCATGTGGGAATCAAACCGGCAACCATGTTGTTAAGAGCTCACGCTCTAACCAACTGAGCCATCTGGCTGCCTGAGGAGGAGTATGTTGAGGGGGATTAATGGCAATGTATATTTTACTGTAATACATTTTTTAAATTTAAACATTCACTTCAGTTTTTGATCACACCTCATACTGCAAGCTCCCAGAATCAGAAGGAAATGTTACCTACAAAGGAAAGAGACTAGCATCAGATTTCTCATTCTTAAATATGTTGTTAGAGCTATAGTTACACTATCTATGAAAAACTATCTTGAACCTAGAATACTATTTCCAACTACCTATCACTCAAGAGTAAGGGTTAAAGAAAAAACATCCTTGGACATACTTTATATTCTCTTTCTGAAAAAAATTATTCAAATAGTATATTTTCAGTGATACAAAAATACATGTCTAAAAGGAAGATATGAAGACTAACTCAGGATTTTGATGAAAAATTCTTGTGACAGCAATGAGCAAATGGCATATTTTAGAACACAATGTCGGAGATCTTTGGGAAAAATGTTATCAATGAGAGAGTATATGACCATACTCGTATTGTATGAATTAGATTCTGAGAGGTCATTGTATTGGTTATATGAAGTCCTATTGTCTAATCTGATAAATAAGAAGAAAGGCAAAAACTCCAGGGAAAACAAACTATATGAACAAGTCATGGGCTAAATATGAAACAAGCTAAAATGGGACATGTGGGGGGGCTCATGGAATATAAATATATTTTCTGAAATGACCATAGTAGATCTCCTTTGATCAGGTAATTTAGAAGATCCAAGAGGACAGACCTGAGGTTTAGAAATTCTGTTCACTTTATTATTTCTAAGTTAGTTAAATTCAAATAAAATTAAATGTAATGCTTAAAATAAGTTATGAAGAATGATTTGGGTGGTGGGAGTATTTTTTTTTAATTTTTAGTAAATTTATTGGGGTGACATTGGTTAGTAAAATTATATAGGTTTCAAGTGTACATTTTTACAATACATCATCTTTGCATTGTGTGTTCACACAGAGTCAGTTCTCCTTCTGTCACCATATATTTGACCCCCTTTACCTTTTTCTTCTACCACCACCCCCTTCTCCTCTGGTGACCACTACATTATTGTCTATATCTGTGAGTTTTTGTTTGTTTGTCTCGTTCATTTGTTGCTTTCAGTTTTGTCCCACATGACTGAAATCATATGGTTCTCTACTTTTTCTGTATGACTTATTTCACTTAGCATGATAATCTCAAGATCCATCCATGTTGGCACAAATGGCAGTATCTCATCTTTTTTTATAGCCAAGTAATAACAAGTGTTGGAGAGGTTTTGGAGAAAAAGCAACCCTCATACACTGCTGGTGGGAATGTAAATTGGTACAGCCTCTATGGAAAACAGTATGGAGGTTCCTCAAAAAATAAATTAAAAATAGAGTTACCATATGACCCAGCAGTTCCTCTTCTGGGTATCCACCCATAAAATCTGAAAACATTTATCCATAAAGATACATGTATCCCTATGTTCATTGCAACATTACTTACGGTGGCCAAGACAACCACTTAAAGTGTCCTTTTGATAGATGATCGGATAAAGAAGATGTGGTGTATATATACACAGTGAAATATTGGCCATAAGAAAAGATGACATACTGTCATTTGGTGGGATTATTTTATGGGTGACTTTTCTTTGCTCATTTCTATTTTCCTGGTTTTCTAACATGAACTGTTTTATAACAAGAACAGTAAATGCTATTTGAAAATAAATGAAACAAAACAATCTTAATAAATAAAGATTACCGAAGAAGTATAGCTTAGGACTTTTTTTATGCACTAGCTTATCTGAATAAAATAACATAAACACCATTCCAAATGTAGAGATTGTTTTAAAGTAGTATTCCTAGTATTAAAAGAATACTTAAATCTGATGGAGTATATTACACACACACAGTAGGCTTTCGATATTGTAGGCATTTTTAAAATGGAAATCAAGTCATTAACCATCATTTTTTCCATTCTTCTCTTTGAAATGGCTGTCTTAATCATAAGAGCTCAGATTTTAGTACTCCTATACTTTCTAGGTTTGATCCCTGTATCTCTAATATTGGACTAGATAGTTAACCTGTATGTGCTCAGATTCTACATCTTTAAAATAGGGATTAGATAGTACATACCTCATGGAGGTGTAAATAAAGGCTAAATGAGTTATGTTAATAACCATAGAATATTGACTTACACAAAATAAGCACTTAATGATTAGCTTTAAAAATAGTGAAAAATCTGAAATAAAGTGATCACAGTAGACATGTCCAATGTTTAAAATGAAATATTCAGAACCATACTTTTATATAACATTGCAGCTTTATAATCTTTAAATTTTAAAAATACCATTTGTTTTGTACATCTGAAACTAATGAAAAAATATATCGTTTGTGTTTACCATTGTAAAGTTGGAAAATAGAATCAAGTTAACTGGTTTATAGTCAAAGTAGTCAGGGCAAGGCTTTTCTTTTTTTATGCTTTATTAAAGTACAATTAATACAGCATTATGTAAGTAAGTTACATAATGTAATGATTTAATATATGTCTATATTACAGATGATCACAGAAAGGTTAGGTAACACATCCATCACCTCACTTAGTTACATTTGTGTGTGTGTGTGTGTGTGTGTGTGTGTGTGTGTGTGGTGAGAACTTTTAAAATCTGTTAGCAACTTGCAAATGTACAGTACAGTATTAACTATAGTCACCATGCTGTACATAACATTCTCAAAACTTTTCAGTTTATCACTGAACCCTTTGACCACTTTTCCCATTTTGCCTATTGCCTGAGTTTTGTTGTTGTTTGTAAGTTGTATTACTTAATAGTCACGAATTAGGTATTTTTAATCTATCTTATTTCATGTATTTATGGAATATGTAAATCAAGATATATATATCTAAGATGTGAATATCTCAAGATCAAATAATAGATAAATGGCAAGTTTATATTTGAAATTCACCTTTAACTTCAGGTGGGTGTGTTTAAAGCATTATGTTACTGCTTTTTTCTTTTTTATTCAAAGAATTTTACATGTGAATCAACAATAAACATCATTTAATATTATACTTTATTTTAGATGCTAGTTTTTATGGCAGAGTTATTTTCTCAGTATACTCAATCATGAAATGAACACAGAAGTACAGGCATCGGTTGCATGCTTATGGAATGATCACAGATTATGCCACCATTTTACAGTGTGTATAGTTTGTTTTGATGATATTCAGTACCTTTTGTGTACTTAGAAGTAATATAGCATGATGATTGTGAGTACCAGTTTTGGAGTCACAGAAACTTGGATTTGAAGATCTCACTCTACCACTTGTTAACTGTTTGGTCGTGGACAAATTTTTTGTTAACGTTGTTACATAGTAGTATTCTGGGCACATAAGATAGATATAAAGATGAAGAAAACCTCTAGACTTGCATAAATGCGGTATTCATTTTAAGCTTTCGCCAAGGATAATTTTCAACAAAAAGTTTTCTTCAACTTGTTAAGTTGTAGAAACTTTTTAAAAATTATTATGTAGTACCATTAAATTACAGTTAGCAAATGAAACAAGAGTTTATGTAATTGTCTCTCATCCTCTACCCACATTCCCATTTTCCTCTCCCTTCTTTGAGGAATACTAAAAAATATTTTATACAAGTGGTTGTCAATTATGACTAGTGCCTTTATCTATAAAAATATAAATTCCACTAGACACTAATCTAAGAAAATTCTTAGTTTATTCTATTTCTTCCCCCCCTCACTGACTTCCTCCTTCCCCTCCATGAAAAGTCTATATATCTACATGTGTTCTTTGTTTATTTGACAGACTGGTAATTTCCACTACCTTCTTTCTAAAGAACCACATTCCTCTATTGTAATCCTATAATTGAAATAAGTGCTGGGAGTCAGCTTGAATTTTTTTGTCTTCAATCTTCCGATACAAAGTTAAGCAAATAGGAAAAGTTACGGGATTCAGCTTTGGTCTTTTTAAAGTAACATGTTTGCTTTTTTGAATTTGGCAATATTTGATTTTGAACATATATTTTATTTAAATACTTTTAATAACATTTTCCTCTTTTTTTCTAAGCAGTAAGTTAATATTTATCACATGCATGGTATATGCCAAGGTATGCTAGGCACATTACATAAATTAGTTTATTTAATCCTCACAACAGCCCTGTGAGTTAATCCTTAATTACAGATTCCTGACCTAAGCAGAGTACCGATTTGAATATAGGGCTAATGGCAGAACCCGTGTACTTTTCCATGATACCATACTGATTGTTACTGATTATTAAAAGTTCCGAATCAGATGATTCTGATGTCAGCATATAACTGTAATATGAATATATTGAACTTTATTCATTAAGTTTATTTGACTTAAGGATACCTGTTATGAAGTGTGCCATGACTAAACTCTTCATTATATTTGAGTGTAGCACCTTCTGTTGCACAAAAAGTGTTCTGAAAATGAAATAAAGTAGCTGGTGTGTTTTGTTTTTTTGGTTTCTGGCCATAGAAACTGCCATTAACTCATTTAAAATCTTTAATGAAAGGATACATGTTCATATATAATGTATTTCTGAAAATATGTGACCTGATTTTGTTCAGAAAATTAAGAAAGTTATGTTTAAAACGATACAGTACATGTTTAGGGGTTTTGGGTTGTTTTACTCTGTACATTGCAGAATGTATTCATTCTTTAAAACATTTTAAAATAGATTAAAATTTAATTATAAGCAAATTAATGTTTTTACTTTCATTATAGAAATTTTCAAATATGCAAAAGTAGAAAGAATAGTATTGTGAACCTATATGTACTTCCCAGTTTTAATAATTACCACCTTATGGCCAATCTTGATTTGCCCCTCTCCATTCTTCCCTACCCCATCATTTTGAAATCATTTCCTTTGAGAATGTTTCATAGGTTTCTCTAAAACAGTAAGATTTTCTTAAAAAATCGAAACTTAACCATAATAACATTATTATACCTAACTAAAAATTTTTACTATTAAATATCCACTTACTGTTCCAAGTTCTGATTGCCTCATAAAATCGTAATTTTTTTTTACTTTTTCAAAATCAGAATTCAAATAATGTCTGTATATTGTGATTAGGTAATGTCTGAGTATCTTTTAATCTATAGCTATCCCGTTTCCATTCTTCTGTTCTAACAATTTTTCTGTTGAAATAACCTGATCATTTGCCTAGTAAATTTTCCCAAAGTCTGGATTTTGCTCGTTGCATCTCTGTGTTTCATGTAAGGACAATTATTTTTCCAAGTATATTCTTCTCAATTTCAAATTTTCTTAGTTTTCTTACAATGAGTTTAATGGTAAACTGACTTTAATGTTGGGAAGAAAGAGTTGCTTGTGGTGATTATCAGGGGATTTTGATGGAGGTTGAGGAGGAGATTATTTTAATGGTTCTGATCAATTTTCTTAATTGTTGTTAAGACTGAGGTGAACATTAGGCTTCTTTTGAAATGAATTTGTAGCACTTAGTATTGACGTAAACTCTCTGTATTAACTTATTAAAATATTTTACATGCTGATTTTACCTATAATTTTAAAACATTTTTATCACTACTTTTCAAAATGTTGACACACCGTATAAACATATATCTACATACTCATATATAGATACATCTAGTATTTTCCTTCACAATTGAACAGTCTTCATTTCAGTGAACTGAAAGAGGGTAAAGATTTGTTACTTTTATTACATCTAGCAGTTTCCATCTTTATCTTAATTGTATTACTAGTGTCAGCAATTTTTTTTCATTTTCATTACAAACAAAATACATATGTATTCAAATAATTGTACAAACTCCATTATATAAACATGGTGGCACTGTTTAAAACTAAATTTCTGATTAACTGAAAAAGGTTCAGCAGCTGATATAGAAAAATCTGAGCTTGGTATAGGAAGATAAGGTGAGCATTGGTGGTTTAGTATAGGAAGGTAGGTATATTAGTGCGAAATGTGTGAAAGTGCAGGCTGCGTGAAAGCCAAGGGTGGCTTAAAGCAAATCATAACAGATCTATGCTCTCCCTAGCAGGTGATATGGGAACTAATGGCAGGTATATGGACAGTTTGCCAACTCTTCAAATTGCTGAGTTAAAAGGAGACATCAGCAGTGAATTAGCCAGTCAATGGCAACATCATTTGCCACCTGGATACTATACAAAATTACAGAATGGATAAATTCATACTTCATGTTTATATCCCTTTCTACAGTCCGCCTATCCCACTTGATTTCTTAATAAAGTTCCAAAACTTCCTATTTGTACATTTATTCTACATTCATTAAGCAGTTACTACATACTAGGAATTATGAAAGTCCCTAAGTATAAGTCATAGACTTATATTTGAAGTATCTGTTGAATAATGTGGAAAACAGAAGCAGAAAATTACAACTACCTCACTGGAGGTTACCTTCCCACAAAGAACTTCCAAATTTCCAAAAATAGGCCTTTTTTCTCAGCACTCTACCAACCCTGTCATCCTCCATCCCACAAATATACAGAAGTTTTTCATTCTCTGGGTGCTATAGATTTAAGCAGATGCTGTTAATTGAGTAGTATACCTTTGTAAGTTTACAGAAAGATGAATCGTGTGGGTGTATGAGGTGTGACAATTAACTTCACGAACTTGCTACCCTACGCTTACATGGGCAGCACTGTACAAACAGCTCTGTAAGGTTTCATAACCTTGGTATATCAGTGTCTCACAGCTGTGTTCTTGACATGTGGCTCTGTCTTGCTGAGTGGCATTCATCATTATTGCATGTTTTTTTGTGTGCTGTTGCAAGAATGCCTGAGCTTGAATTAGCAATGACCAAACATTAAATTTCTTGTTAAATTTTGCAAGAGTGGAAGTGAAATCAGGGACATGTTAGTTCAAGTTTATGGGGATAATGCCATGAAGAAAACGGCAGTGTAAAAATGGATTAAACGTTTTTCTGAGGGGAGAGAACGCGTCACTGATGAAGAGAGGTCAATAATGAGCCGAATTGGCGAAAACATTGCAGAAATTCATCGAATTGTGCGTCAAAATGGTCGGCTGACTGAGAGAAGTATAGCAGACCAAATAAACATCGGTAGAAAAACAGGAAAATCTTAACTGAAAATCTTGGCATGAGAAAGGTGTGTGCAAAAATGATTCTGAAGGAGCTCACCGATGGACAAAAGCAAAGGCAAGTCTAAGTTTGCCAAGACCTTTTGGAAAGGCAAGACGATGTTTTGGGTTGTGTTATCACTGGTGATAAAAGATGAGTGTACCAATACCACCCTGAAACAAAGTGTCAATTACACAATGGAAGTCAGCCAGTTCTCCACGACCAAAAAAGTTCCATCAGTCCAAATCAAGAGTCAAAACGATGTTGCTAACGTTTTTTGATATCAGAAGAATTATTCATTATGAATTTGTACCAGCTGGACCAAGTTAACCAAGTTTACTATTTGGAAGTGCTGAAAAGGCTGCATGAAAAAGTTAGATGAAAATGACCTGAACTTTTCACCAATAATTCATGGCTCTTGCATCACAACAATGCACCAGCTCACACAGCACTGTCTGTGGGGGAGTTTTTAGCCAATAAACATATAACTGTATTGCAACACCCTCTCTAATCACCTGATCTGGTCCCCAATGACTTCTTTCTTTACCCGAAGATAAAGGAAATATTGAAAGGAAGACATTTTGATGACATTCAGGACAACAAGGGTAATACAACGACAACTCTGATGGCCATTCTAGAAAGAGTTCCAAAATTGCTTTGAAGGGTGGACTAGGTGCTGGCATCAGTGCATAGCTTCCCAAGGGGGGTACTTTGAAGGTGACCATAGTGATATTCAGCAGTGAGATGTGTAGCACTTTTTCTAGGATGAGTTCACGAACTTAATTGTCTGACCTCGTATGCATATATTTAAGCACTTATCTAGAATAGGTGGATGCATTTGGGAGTATTGTGGAGCAGGTAGCCTTCCTTTTGCTCCTTGCCTTTTCTGGGAGACAGGCAATCTTTGACCTCCCATATCCCAGTGTTCAAAATAACAGGGATAAAAAAATCACAGACCTTTCAGAATGGTTTCAAACCACTGATATTCCTAAGGGATGAATGAGAAGTTAAGTTTACCTCCTTCCAAACCATTCCAAATAAACATACTACTAATATTACCAAGTAAATACCAATGCAAACATAGCCTCAAAACAAATCCCCTACCCAACATCCTCCCCACAGCAGATTATTACCCCTAAGCCATTTCTGTATATAAATTCTTTAACTCTTAAACTGCTTCTCTCCCTGACCACTATTCTAAAATATCTCCTGGTTAGGGATAGTGGAAGGGGGGTTGGGGGGGGTTCACAATGTGAGGGATATAAATGATGAACGTCTAAGTATTACCTTGTCTTGTGCACCTGAAACTAATAAAAAAATTTAAAAAAATAAAAAATAAATAAAAATAAATAAATAAGAAGAAAAAAATAAAATAAAATATATCCTGGTTAAGTAATTGGAAAATGATAAAGAGCAACTGATCAAAATGCACATAAATATGCATGGAAGTTGGTGGAGGAGGAAGTAGTATACTGATATGGCTGATGTATGTAGCAAGAAGGAATGAAAGATGGGAAACCATGTAGAATACCCCATAAAATTAGACAGAACATTTTGGGCTATATCCCCTAATGGTGAGGTAACTTTGGACAAGCTACTAACTGGTTGTGACTTTGTTTACATGTCTCTTAAATAGGGATAATTGCTGTTGTGAAGATCAAATGCATAGCAAACAATAGCATTCAATAAATGGTGGTAGTAGTGGAGATAATGCTTCAGATTTTGAAAAGTCTTAAGCCGTTATCTTTGGAATTTTTATTATATTCTAGAGTTGAGCACCCTCAGATGAAAAGAGACAATGTGATATATAATGCTGGCCACATTGTGGTTTAAGTTGATAACTGATGTAGGCAAGAATAATGAGAAACCCTAGTTGGGACAGTGGTCATGAGAATAGAGAGACGATGGATTTAAAAGATAGTCCAGAGATTGAAACTTTGAACAGTTGTATTTAGAAGTTGAGGAATTGAGAGAGTTGAAAATGGTCTGAGGTTTTTGGTTGGAGTAAGTAGATTGTTTGTTACATCACAGAGGTGGAATATACTGGTTTTACGCAGCAAGAGGAAGCAGTTGTGGAAGAGAAAGTAATCAGTTGAATGTTTTCAATCTTGAGTTAAGGTAGTTGAAAGAAGCCCAAGAAGTTTCAAGTTAGATAGTTGAATCTCAGAGGAAAAGTAGAGCCTTAGACTTGACTATAAGTTCTTTATGTTCAGGGTCGTAGTATGTTTAGCTTTGCATCATCACCCACTCCTGAGATACGTATATGTGACATTACTAGGATAATTATATTTTCTAAAAATGTATAATTATTAAGATAATTCACACTGTTTTAAAAGCCCAGCATCTGCTGACTTTTTTTATTGGTCAGGCATGTGAAATGTAATTAATTGCTTTGTCAAATGTATGCTGATTATTTTGGAGAGATTTTGAAGGAAGGATTTATTTTATATACTGGCATCTACCTGCATCAGTCACATCTTCATTTGCTTATTGCTCCTTTTGGATACCGTACAAGAAAAGGTGAAAAAGGAGAAAAAAGAAAAGATGGAAATTTCTGGTAGCCATGTAAGGAAAAAGTCAAGCCTGAGAATCATAGTGATCTCACGTAACATTTAGCTATTCTCTGTCACTAGTGTTAGTTGCCAGTATCTGAAAGTGTCCTGAGATGTACCAGAGCAACTTTCAAATATACCATATTTTGCTTTGTATATTTCACACTTTTTTGCCCAAATTTGTGAAGGAAAAATAAAGATGTGCATTATATACATGGGTAATACTAATGCCCTATCTATATAAATGTTTTTAATTCTTTTATTCATGTTTATGAGTTAAAAGTGTAACTCTAGAAATCAATAACATTATCTGTATGCAAAATAATACCCTGGAATTTGATAATTGGTTTTGTTGAACTTATGACAAACTTGAAAGGACAAAGTTCTTGGCTTTCTATGATATGTAAATATTGTAAATTTATTACCAGTGTGCAAAATTTCTTGTACCTTATATCTGTTCTTTTGTTTTATAATTGTTACATAAAATTTTTCATACCAAAATACGTTAAAAGATAAATGTTAAAATTCCTTTATAATACAAAAAACAAGTACCTAATGGTAGACAAATAAAATTTTGAACTAAGAAATTAAAATGAAAGATTTTTTTTTCCTCTAAAAGTTTGGGCCAAAAATGTGAGTGCGCATTATACACTGGAGAACATTGTACCTGGGGATGCATTATACACAGCAAAATGTGGTATTTTAAGTGTTTTTAATCAATTAAGCTCCATTTTACTATTTGGCATTTTTAGTCATGGAAAAGTAAAATGCTTTAATGAAAAATTTTACATGTTAATGATTGCTTAATCTGTGGTGTTCTCATTTTCCTTGTAGCTTCCCAAATGAAATTGTTGCGATAATAAACATTAAAAAATTTTAAATGAACTTTTTGTCAGGAATAATTTGATAAAATACTTAAGTACAGTTTCAAATTTAGTGATTAAATAGATATTAAAGACTAAAACAATTGAAACAAATTGAGAAATAGTGTGATGATAACCATGACCGTTTTGACTACAAGAAATTGAGAATATGGAGATTCTATGTAATTTTCTCACTGTAAACAATTATCTCCTAAGAAAGGCAGAACAAACATTTTTAAGTTACTACTGCATTAGAATTCCAAGACTGGCTTGATCTATATTCCTGGGCAAAGTAAATCAAAAGGTTTAAGGCTGCTTAGGGAAGAAAAGGGATTTCAACCTGATATGCAAGTGAGGTGACATCACATAGGTGTAGTACCTTTGCTGAGATCACAAACTAACTGGCTTCTGGTCATTGCTGCTGGAGCTGAGAACCAGTGTGCAGAGGAGCCCGCCTAATGGGTACATATGACTCAGCAACCAGAGCCAGATTACAGTCCTTCACTGTGATAATTCCACACTCTTACCATGGACATTAATTAACACCAGGGTAACTTAATTCACTTTAGAACTGACATTTTTGCCTTTTTAAAAAGTATGAGTCTTTTAAAAAGAACCACAGGGAGAAAGGCATATCTGCATTGAAGAGCATTGCTTAATTACCTTCAACTGATGAATCAGGAACACAAATAAACCTTGCATCTCTGGACACATGTATACCATGTTTCCCCGAAAATAAGACCTAGCCGGATCATCAGCTCTGATGGGTCTTTTGGAGCAAAAATTAATATAAGACCCTGTCATATTTTAATATAATAGACCGTGTCTTATGTAATATAATAATAATATAATACCGGGTCTTACAGTAATTTTTGCTCCAAGAAACGCATTAGAGCTGATGATCTGGCTAGGTCATATTTTCAAGCAAACACAGTATGTGTAACCCTTACAGAAATTGCATTTCTCATTTAATGCATATATTCAAAATGGTAAGCACTAGGATTTAATAAGTGAAATATACATAAGATTATATGTGTAGTATAATTTAAGTAATGTATAAATATGCATAAGCGGGAAAAATAAGGACCAGAAGAACATAGGCTGAAGAAATTATAAAGTGGTATTACACTGGAGGAAATACAAACACATAGAAAAATGAGCCACATTGATAATAAAAAAAAAATAGTGACACCATGTTATACCTATTAGTGAACTTTTTAAAGCATGTTTTTCCTGATGATAAAAGTAATACATCTGAATTTGGAAAAGACAGAAAAGCTTGAAAAGAAATTTACCCATAATTTCTCCAGCCAGTTTACTAGATACTATTTTGATGTATTTCTCTTTTTTCCTACACTCAACATACAGACATAAAAGGATATACTGTCATTTTCAAGTTAGAATATATACAAAGATTTTTCTACCTTATTAAATATCTACAACATCAAATAATTGGAAACAACCTGACTGTCCCCTCAGTAAGAGCATCAGTTTAAATGATTATGTATTAACTCAATATAATATGCAGCCCTTAAAAATAGTAATGAAGGAAATATAATTTCAAAATAAAATGGCTGTGATCTGTTAAATGATAAAAACCCATATATGAAATGGTATACATGCTGTGATTTGAGCTGCATGTTTATGATATTTTCATGCCATTAAATCCTACTTGAAATTTCTATATATTCTTCGTGCCTCAACTTCAGTGCTTCTCTGAGAAGCCTGCTTTCCTTCTCCAGTTCTCCAAGCAGACGCTTTCCCAGGTGCACCCTTCGGACCTAGTATTTACTTCCATTCTAGCAATTTTCATATAACTAGCAATTTTATATAACTGTTAAGAGACAGAACTGTGTGTTTTTCATCTTTTCACCCCTAGCTCCTTAGCACTATGTGCCTGCCTGGTGGAGCATAATAAATATTTATTGAAGACTGATTCTAAGTATAGAACTGAGGTTTGTAGGATATACAAAGAAAAAAAATCATTCCCACTTTCCAGTAAAACTAATCATTAAGTGAGAAACAAAACCATAAATAATTAAATCCTTGGAAACTACAAATGGAGAAGTACTTAAGAAGGAATATATAAATAAGGCATTAACAGAGAAAATAACACCTGTTGTATAAGTACATGTAATTTTTGTATTCATTTTATTGGGACCAAAGTAAATACTCCCAAAATAGATGTTCCTTTTTTGCAACAAAGTTTTATAGTTTGATACTATGATTGCAATATTGATAATTGGGAATGGAGAATTATATTTTTTTACATATATACAAGCAGTTATAATGCCAAAAATGTTCTTTTTTTAATGTGTCAACATAACTATATCACTCATTGGCATCTGGTAATAATAATATTGTATTAGAATATTACCACCTCTTCTAGAAAAACAAGATTGTGATCTCTCTAGCGCTCCTCTACAGTGCCCAGTACTTTATAGACTCCAAAATATTTCTGGAATTTGAATTTTCTTGCAAAGAGAATATTTGAGCGCTAGATCACTTTAGAGGAAGTTTAATGTTTTAAAATAAATTTATAATTTTAATATTAAATACTTAGTAAATGAAGTATTTAATTATCATTTTTCAATGAGTTTAGTTCCCCTCACCCCTACCCTCTTGGTCAGAGGCCTGTTTTCTTTTCCTTTAGTTAGAGGCCTGGGTTTTCAATGAAAGGCGCCATGTATACAACATACATTTCAGCTAAGAAAAGATGCCCACCTAAAAAGAAAAAAAAAATCTTTTTTCTTAAAAATGATACTATGTAATGGAATCTAGCAGTACTTTGGCTATATTTATGCAACAGTTTTGATGCAATTAAAATTTCATGTACTTAAAATAAATTTTCATGTACTTAAAAATATATAAGAATTGAGTCTGTTATTCCCTTTATTACACTATAATGTATATTAGTATCAAGTCCACATTACTATAGATAAGAAAACTAAGGAATGGAGTAGCATTTTTCAAATTGTGTATCTGTTTATCTGTTAGCTTGATTATGTAATTAAGGGATATATTTCTTTTGATTTTTCTGATTTCTTAAAACCAGGCCGTCATTTCTTGTATAGTCAAAACCATTCAGATTTACTGTCCTTTATGGGAATCACTTGATCCTTTATGATTTCACTAATAAAAATTCTGAAACATATAAAATAATCGGTGATGTTTACTTGATTAAACCCTTTAAGTTAGTAGTTCTTAATCTTTTTTGCATCAAAGAATCTAGTTAAATATTCTCTCCAGAAAGAAAAATATACATATATGTAAAATTTTATAAAACATTACTTGCCAGTGTTTCCCCTGAACCCACCCAGTCCCCTGGGTTGTGAACTTCTGTTTTATGTTGTTCTTTTTTATATTATATATTTGTAATATATGTATTGTAAATTCAGTATATCATGTGTATTTGAAGTGTCAAGGGATCTCATCCTGAAGCAGAATCTTTATAAAGGTTTTCCACAACACTGTAGCAGAATTCTCACATATTTCTATTGCATATATAAATGTGAATTTTTTTTCTGAATTGTTCGAAATATTTACTGTGGGTGCTATATTTCTCTCTCAGTCATATTTTCCTGATGATTGTCTTTTGGCCAGCAACAGATTTTTTTTTTCCTCCCTTATTCTAGATTCTGAAGAGGCTCGGTCTGTAAACCCTTCCAGTGTTGATGAAAATATTGACTCGGAGACAGAGAAAGACTCTCTCATCTGTGAAAGTAAACAGTTAATTCCCAGTAAAGCACCTCTTCCATCTGCCCTTGATGAGTATGAGTTCAAAGATGATGATGATGAAGAAATAGATAAAATGATTGATGATAGGCATATTCTTAGGAAAGAGCTACGAAAAGAGAATGAATCTGAAGTAGAAAAGAATAGTTTATTTGCAAAACAGGATAAAGCTTTCTATCCTAAATCATTTAAAAGTAAAAAACAAAAGTCATCTAGGGTTTTGTATTCAAGTTCTGAAAGTTCAGATGAAGAAATTCTTCAGAACAAAAAGGTTTCTACGCCCTGCCCAGTCCCTGAAACATCAAATTCTGATGTACAAACCAAAAAGGAATATGGTGTTTCGAATGAACACAAACAGAAAGGCAAAGTGAAAAGAAAATTAAAGAACCAGAACAAAAACAAAGAGAACCAAGAGCTGAAGCAAGAAAAAGAGGGGAAAGAAAATACCAGAGTAACAAACTTGACAGTTAATACTACACTAGATTGTTCAGAAAAGACCAGAGAGGAGGGGAATTTTAGGAAATCTTTTAGCCCAAAAGATGATACATCATTACATTTATTTCATGTTTCCACTGGTAAATCTCCCAAACATCCTTGTGGACTAAGTGAAAAGCAATCAATACCACTAAAACAAGAACATACCAAGACATGTTTATCACCAGGAAGTTCTGAAATGTCTTTACAGCCTGATCTTGTTCGATATGATAATACAGAAACTGAATTCTTACCAGAAAGTTCAAGTGTAAAATGTTGTAAACATAAGGAAAAAAACAAACATCATAAAGATTTTCACTTAGAATTTGGTGAAAAGTCAAATGCTAAAATAAAGGATGAAGATCATAGTCCAACATTTGAAAATTCAGATTGCACGCTGAAAAAAATGGATAAAGAAGGTAAAACATTAAAAAAACATAAATTGAAACATAAAGAGAGGGAAAAAGAAAAGCATAAAAAAGAATTTGAAGGTGAAAAGGAAAAATACAAAAATAGGGATGGTGCTAAAGAGCTGCAGCGGAGTGTGGAATTTGATAGAGAATTTTGGAAAGAGAATTTTTTTAAAAGTGATGAAACTGAAGATCTGTTTTTAAATATGGAACACGAGTCCCTAACATTAGAAAAAAAATCAAAGTTGGAAAAAAACATAAAAGATGATAAATTGACCAAGGAAAAGCATGTGTCAAAGGAGAGGAACTTTAAAGAAGAACGAGAAAAGATTAAAAAGGAAAGTGAGAAATCCTTTAGAGAGGAAAAAATAAAAGATTTAAAAGAAGAAAGAGAGAATGTACCTATAGATAAAGAGACAGAATTCAGTTCTTTAGGTATAAGTGCCAGTGAGGATTCTATAGGGTTACATTCAATGGAAAAGGAAATAGAAATTGAAAAACAAGAAAAGCATATAAAAGAAAGTAAGGAAAAATCTGAGAAACGATTTCAAAGTAAAGAAAAGGACATTGAGAAGGCTGAAAGAAAAAATTCTGAAAAAGAGAAGAAGATAAAACATGAACATAAGTCAGAGAAAGACAAATTAGATCTTAGTGAGTGTGTTGACAGAATAAAAGAAAAAGACAAGCTATATTCACATCACACAGAGAAATGTCATAAAGAAAGTGAGAAGATAAAAAATATTACTACTGTTAAAAAAACTGATGACAGAGAGAAAAGTAGAGAAAAGATGGATAGAAAACATGACAAAGAAAAACTGGAAAAAGAGAGGCATCTAGCAGAAAGCAAAGAAAAGCACTTGGTGGAAAAAAAAAACAAACAGTCAGATAATAGTGACTACACTAAATCAGAAAAAAGCAAAAATAAAGACAGGGAGGTAGATAAAAAGGAAAAATCTAGAGATAAAGAAAGTGTAAATATAACTAATTCCAAACACTTCCAGGAAGAGAAGAAGACAAGTATAGCAGACAGTAGTAAAGCACAACATGAAAAAACTTTATCCCTTAAAGAAAAGACAAAAGATGAACCTTTGAAAACTGATGGAAAAGAAAAAGATAAAAAAGATAAAGATATAGACAGATACAAAGAACGAGACAAATATAAGGATAAAATTCAACTAAATAGTTTACTCAAACTAAAATCTGAAGCAGATAAGCCCAAACCTAAGTCATCACCAGTATCAAAAGATACTCGACCTAAAGAAAAGAGGTTAGTGAATGATGATTTAATGCAGACAAGTTTTGAGCGAATGCTAAGCCTTAAAGATCTAGAAATAGAGCAGTGGCACAAAAAACATAAGGAAAAAATTAAGCAAAAAGAAAAGGAACGGTTGAGAAATCGTAATTGTTTAGAACTTAAAATAAAAGATAAAGAGAAAACAAAGCATATGCTAGCTGAGTCCAAAAATAAAGAACTTACTAGGTCAAAGAGTTCAGAGTTGACTGATGCATATACCAAGGAGAAACAAGCTAAAGATGCTGTAAGTAACAGATCACAATCTGTCGACACCAAAAATATAATGAATTTGGGGAAGTCATCCTTTGTTTCAGATAACAGCTTAAACAGATCTCCTAGATCAGAAAGTGAAAAGCCGGGTCTCAGCTCCAGGTCTGTATCCATGATTTCGGTTGCTAGTTCAGAAGATTCCTGTCATACTACAGTGACAACCCCAAGGCCGCTAGTTGAGTATGATTCTGACTTTATGTTAGAGGGTTCAGATTCCCAAATGTCCTTTTCCCAGTCACCTTTTTTGCCAATTGCCAAATCTCCTGCCCTTCATGAAAGGGAGTTGGATATCCTGGCTGAACTACCAGAGCGGATTAAACCACCATATACAAGCAGACTTCCAACACCCCATCTCCGATCATCTTCTGTAGAAGATGTTAAACTAGTTATAAGTGAGGGGAGACCAACTGTAGAAATTCGAAGATGTAGTATGTCATCTGTCATTTGTGAACATACAAAACAATTCCAAACAATATCAGAAGAAAGCAATCAAGGTGGCTTAGCTGTGCCAAGAGATAATTGTCCTTCTCCCAAACCTGAGGTATCCTCACATGTGCCTGAAAGAGAACTTTCAAATGTGTCTAACATACATTCCAGTTTTACAGCCTCTCCAACTAGATCTGTAAACAGCAAATATATTTCAGCTGATATAAATGTTATCAAGAGTACTGCTCCAGTGGGCACTTTAATGGACAGTCCTGTGCATTTAGAGCCATCTAATCAGGTTGGTGTGATCCAAAATAAATCATGGGAGACGTCTGTTGATAAACTGGAATCGTTAAGCACCAGTGACTTTATCTGCCCAAATTCTAGTACACCTGATCAAGATTCTTCTGTTCAGGATTTTTGTAATTCTGAGAACAAAATATTGAAAGAACAGAATACTGATTTTTTATCCCTGCACCAGACTGAACTGCCAGTAAACTCGTGTGCTCAGGATGCAGCGTCCTTCCTGCCTTCACAGCAACCTTGCTCTTTCCACAGCCAATCACTTTCAGATGCTGAATCTATTTCTAAACATATGTCTTTGTCATATGTTGCCAATCAAGAGCCAGGTATTTTACAACAGAAAAATGCAGTTCAAATTATCAATTCTGTTTTAGATACTGATAGTGAATCTACAAAAGATACGGAGAATATTTTTGCCCTAACAGATGTTCAAAAGACAGGTACCTTTGTACCAGTGTACTCTGAAAGCACTATTCAAGAAGCCTCACCAAATTTTGAGAAGGCTAATACTTTGCCTGTATTACCATCAGAAAAGGGCTTCAATGGAAGTGATTCCTCTTCCCAGCTAAATATACATTATGCTTTTAGCAAACTAATGTATAAGTCTTCCAGTGGCCATGAAGTTGAAAATAGCACTTCTGATATTCGGGTTATTGCCCATGAAAAAGAAAGCAAACTGGAGAGTTTGGTTTTAACTCATTTGAATGATAAGTGTGATTCTGATTTATGTGAAATGAATATAGGGATGCCAAAAGGAAATCTAAATGAACAAGATAATCCAAAACTTTGTCCTGAAAGCGAAAAGTGTTTGCTTTCCATCGAAGATGAAGAATCACAACAAAGCACTTTATCAAGTCTGGAAAACCATTCACAACAACCGGCTCAACTAGAAATGCATAAATATGGTCAGTTAGTCAAAGTAGAATTAGAAGAAAATGCTGAAGATGATAAAACCGAAAACCAAATCCCTCAAAGGATGACAAGAAACAAAGCAAATACAGTGGCAAATCAAAGCAAGCAGATTCTTGCTAGCTGTGCACTGTTACCAGAAAAGGACAGCGAATCTTCATCTCCTAGAGGAAGAATAAGACTAACTGAAGAAGATGATTCTCAAATTCACCACCCACGGAAAAGGAAAGTGTCGCGTGTACCACAGCCTGTGCAAGTGAGTCCCTCTTTACTACAAGCAAAAGAGAAAACTCAGCAGTCTCTGGCAGCCATTGTAGATTCTCTAAAACTAGATGAGATTCAGCCATACAGTTCAGAGAGAGCAAATCCGTATTTTGAGTACTTGCACATAAGGAAAAAAATTGAAGAAAAGCGCAAATTGTTGTGTAGTGTTATTCCTCAAGCACCTCAGTATTATGATGAATATGTGACATTTAATGGATCATATCTCCTGGATGGAAATCCTTTAAGCAAGATTTGCATTCCCACAGTAAGTAACATCACTTGATATACATCTGCAATGCTATTCAATAGAAATATAATGCAAGTCACATATGTAGCTTTAAATTATTTAGCAGTCACATTTTTTAAAGTAAAAAACAGGTTAAGATTAATATTTTATTTAACCCTATATATCCATAATAATTCAAAATATAATCAATATGAAAATTATTAATGACATATTCTGTATTTTTTGTACTAAGTATTTGAAGATGTGCTTAATGGTACATCTCAATTTAAACTAGCCACATTTCAGAAAGTGCTCAGTCATGTGTGGTTAGTGGCTACTTTATTGAACAACACTGGTCTACAGTATTTTGTTTTTCCTTACCTGTTTTTTCTTGTGTCCCAAAGGAGGTATGTTTTTATTTCTTTAAAGGGTAGTTCTTCTAAATGTGTTTTTGATCCCATTCCTTCCAGTCTTCAATGGAACGTTCCTCTATTAAAACACTTCTCACTAGTATTTTTCAATTTTCGCTCTCCATTGGCCTTTATCTACTCACTCTGAATTATTGGGTCTCCTTCATTCTGGAGAGAAAGTTGCCCCTAGACTGCCAGTTCACCAAGCTCACCCTTTCTCTTCCCTTCACTGTTGCACTCTTGGAGAGTAGTCTGTGCCTCATGTTTCCTGTGTATTACTTCCTATTCATCCCTTAACTGTCATGCATTGGCAGTGGTCACCAGTGCTTGTAATTGCCAGATTCGTTGGCCTCTTTTTCCTTCTACTTGATCTCAGTCACGTTTGACATTGTGACCACCTTGGTCTTCAAAAAATCCCCCTCTGTCTCCACCCTGGTCTTTAATGATTGTACTCTCTTCTGGTTACCTTGCCTCACTGACTAATCTTTTAATGACTCTTCTATGCACCCTTTATCTAAGTTCTCTGGGAATCAGTTCTTCAGTTATCTTTTGATCAGTGTGGTCTTCCGTATTACTATGGTTTCAGCAGTTTTCCATATGCCAGGTAATCCCCAGAAAATGTTATATAGCCAAATCTATGAGGTGTGATCAGAAAATATGGTGAATGTTTAAATTTTTAAAAATTTACTACAGTGAAAAACACATTGCCATTAATCTCCCTCAAAATACTCCCCCTCGCTTCGAACACACTTATCCCATCGTTCTTGCCACTTTCTGAAGCAGTTCTGGAAGTCCTCTCTCATGAGTGTCTTTAGTTGTGCTGTCATGGCTGCCTCGAATCAATTCAAAACTTACCTTTCATTTGGCTTTGGGGAAAAGCCAGAAGTCATATGGTGCCAGATCTGGTGAATAAGGTGATGAGGACACACTATAATGTTTTAATTTGACAGAAATTGCCGTACCATAAGCAATGTGTGACACAGAGTCTTTCTGTTGTGATCACAAAATATGGTGAATGCTGCTGCTGAGTGCCATCCAATGGAAAGGCAGAGATCTTCAATACAGAAAGCAGCGCATCAAACCTTAGTAACAGTGTGTGACAAGTTTCAACTTGTTCGGTGCAGTCAGTCGGGTGTGAGCTATGGTTGATAGAGGGTGTGTTTTAAGGGGTGCCGTAACTCATCCTCCATCATGACAACACTCCATGCCATACATCGCTTCTGGTACAGCAATTTCTGTCGAAAAAAACATTACGGTGTGTCCTCATCCACCTTATTCACTGGATCTAGCACCATGTGACTTCTGACTCTTCCCCGAAGTCAAAAAGATTCAGGACATCAAGGCAGCCACGACAGCGCAACTAAACACACTCATGAAAGAGGACTTCCAGAACTGACTGCTTCAGAAAATGGCAAGAACAATGGGATAAGTGTGTTCAAAGCAAGAGGGAGTATTTTGAGGGGGGATTAATGGCAATGCATCTTTTACTATAATACATTTTTTTAATTTAAACATTCACCGTATTGTTTGATCACACCTCATATATCTGTTGACCTCCAGAATCAAATATAGGTGCCTCCTGGTCATCTTCACCTAAATGACATTCAGACAACTGCCATAGGTTTGGTGCCCCATGAAGCTGAGATGATGTGCAAGAGGTTTATTGGTGAGTGCTATTAGGAACAATATAAGTGTGTGAGGGAAGCAGAATTGGGCAGTGAGAAGTTGAACTGAAATGTAATTGCAACAGTGACCTCAGCTGAACCCATGAGAGCTCTGGAGTAGGATTGCCTTTCTGATAAATAGCCTGCACTCACGGAGGAAACATGACCTTGGCCATACCAACTTGCTTCCCTGAAACATAATTCTTAACTCCAGTGAGAGCTAGCTGTCAGCCCCCAACACTCCTAGGCACTGGTGGATGAGTAGCTCATTCCTGAAAGGTAGGGGTGGGGGTGGGAACCTAATCATGCTTGATGGCATTCACTCTGATCTCAGATTTCACACAGCCACAGGAGTGATTTATCCCTCACTCTCTCAAAAACAAGTCTTTATTTGTTAGTGATGATACCCAATATCAGTCACCAAATTCTAACCATTCTCTCTACCGTAGAACGTTCTCCAGAATCTATACCTTCTACCACTGCCTAGCTTTAGGGCCTTCGTCATTATGTCTCACTTAGAACATTGCAGCAACTTTTTTTTCACTTCTTTATTTGTTCTATTCTCTTTCTGCTGAACTAATCTCTTTTGTTATTAAATTTACTCCTTCAAGAACAATAGCACTTTAAAGACGTCAGCTGTGATTAGCTGGCTTGTCATTGTCCACAGTTTAAAATCCACATCTAAGCATAGCAAAACCATTCATTTCACAGTCTTACCCCAGTGTACCCCTCTGGCTTCATTTTCTCACTACTTCCAAACTCAGCCAATATTTTCACCAAACTGAACTCACTCTTCTACAGAAATCTCTTGTTCACTACTTTTGGAACTTTGGTAGTGCTGTTTCCTCTACTTGAGGTGGTGTTTTTGCCAGGCCCCCTTTTTTATCCTCTTCCATGCCTTTGTTCCAGCTATGATGTCACCTGTGTGCAGAATCTTATCAAAGCAGAATTGCTTGTGTCTTTCTTATACTCCTCCTCCATAATATTGTTTACATGTCTGCTTTTGTTAGCTATAATCTGATTAAGAGTTAGGACATTATTTATCTATTGTAGAGTGAGTCCCAAATTTATCTTCAGCCCTGAATGCACTACGATTTCCATAACTGTGTATCTAGCTGCTTTTGGACAATGTCCCCCAGTATCCTTAAAATCATTATGTCCAATACCAAACTTAATTGTATCTCAAAGTGCTCTTTTTGCCCCCTCTGCTTTAGTTACTATCACTGCTGTCTAATTTCCCAGGCTGGGAACCCAAAATTCAACTTTCACCTCATCCCCTCTCCCCATCACATCAGTTACTAAGTCATATTGATTAATCTTATTTCCTTTCCTCTTCTCTTTCTTATCACTGTCAGCAAGGACCTCATTAACTCCTTAAGGTGTTCACTCACATATGTACATATTGCATAGTCAAATATTCAAAATATCACATATGCAAATAATTCGTTAACAGCGCTAAGCATTGTGCCAACTGGATGTCAGAAATGAGCATCACAGACATTCTGAACAGTTGCCAAAGGTTCTAGTCTAATCTCTTATGTCAATCTCAAGCCTTCTTATTGTTTGGATTCCTTATATAAAACTCAGATCTGATTATGTGACTACCCAGCTAAACATCGTTAGAAACTCCCAGTTTTCTATAGACCAAAGTCCCCATCGTTGTGTACAGGTCCTCCATCATTGTGTACTTTGCTAGGCATGGCTGCAATTACTGCCCTACGTCATGGTCCCCAGGCTAGTCTATGATGTTTCACATCAAGCCTTTGCACATGTTCCTTCTTTCAAAGTCTAGTTCAGAGAAGATCAAAAAGTTCGAAGAAAGATGATATTTTTTACTCTCACATTCACAGCCACAAAATATACTTGATACTAGTGCCTTTTAAATCTTAAAAGATAGATTTTTTTATTACCCTACTAGTTAATAAGCAGTAGTAGTAGATTTAAAAGAATAGAGTTGTAAGTAAATATGTCATTTTTTCAAATTCTTTTCAGCAAAATAATTTGTTAATGATTTAATGAATATACACTAAAAATTTTATTGTTTATTTCTCCTTAAAGAGTAAGAAATTTTAACTGAAATATGTTGTATCATAGGCTTGAAATATAGGTAAAACTATAAAGAACTCATATAAATTAGAACTTCGTACAAACTATTTCACCAAAAACAATTTCTAGTCTATGTTAGGTTGTCCTTTCGCACTATCTGCTGTGTGTGTGTGTGTGTGTGTGTGTGTGTATGTATTCATATGATATATATATATATTTGTGTGTGTATGTATATATATATACACACACATTTATACAGTGTGATACATATTTGTGTATACATTTTGTGTGCCTGTGCTTACTATACCTTTTCTTACTCCTGCAGAGATGAGGTAATATAAGTTTAATCCCCTTGCAGCAACTCTGGGGATATAACATTAATTAAATTAGAATTTAGTTGTATCAAGTGTCATTTCAAAAGGGGCTGTAAACAGAGCAGAGAATAATTTCTGGATGTAGTGGGGAGTTTTTTGTTTGCTTGCTTGTTTGTTTCTTTTAATGAGAATTATTAAAGTAGAGAAACACACAGCATAGTATAGTAGAAAAAGCAGTACATTTCCAAGTAACATTACATGAGTTTGTCTAGATTTTGCTACAAACCAACTATGTGATCTTGAATAATTCTCTGGTCCTTATTTTTCATGTCTGTAAAACAATAATGCCTATCCTGCCTCAAAACAGGTTGAAATAGTATATGCCATAGCCCGTTAGTGTTATACAGATTTAAGGGGTAACGTTTTATCCAGCTCAAAATGACTTTAAGGTTCATATTTACTAGAGCTAATATGTAAATCCCCACCTTTTGCTTATAAAAAGCTGTGCTTTTGACTGTATTAGCCTAAAACTCATTCGTTCAAACCTCAGTTTCAAAAAATGATAAACGTCTCAATAACAATAATCACCCTGATGCTACGTTATTTTTCGTACTTTCCAATATGATTTTATCCATTTGTTTCCTCGCTGTCAGCTAATTGCCATTTTATGTAAGTTATCTCTTTACATTTATGTGCTCTGATGATTATAGAACCCATTAGAAATGTGATAAAATGTCTCCAACATCAGTTTGTTTATTATTGTATCAAATATTTTTCTCATAATTTGACAAGAATGCTGCCATTTTTCCAGAGGAAATCAAGGGCAGAAAAAATAAAACTGCAGGTCAAGTTCCCCAAAATCAAATGAACAGGGAGAGGCAAAGAAAAAAACTTGCCATTACCTGGTATCTACTGAGGTCACTGGTACCAACACACAGAAACTCTACAGAGGTTAAGAAATAGCAAGAAAAAGAGGGGAGGGAGGGAAGAAGGAAGGAAGGATTGACGGAAGAAAGGATCAAAGGATCCATCCCTGAGAAGCTGGCAAGAAATTGTGTATTCTAGAGACTCATGGGACGCACAGATACTAAAAGACAAAATTTCTCAGCATGATTTACCTAAAGGTAGATGAGGAAAGCGGCAAAGGGAACGTTTCTTCAGTTTCCATATATTCCTTTGGTGATTTTACTACTATATACATTAATATATGCTGAGATTCCCCCAATTTATATATCCTGCTCAAACCGCTCTCCTCAGCTTCTTTTTTGCTAACTGGATAGCTCCAGTTGAATGTCCATAAGCTCCACAAACTCAACGTATCAGCACTGAACTTATCCCAAAGCCTGCTTCTCTTTTCGCCCCTCCTGTGTTCTCTGGTATGAGCCATCCAGTCCTTAGGCTAAAGGACCTACAAGTTCTCTTCTGCTGCTTCCTCTTTTTTATCCTCAGTCACTTACCCATTATTTTTATACCCCATCCCCTCCACTCTCTCCTTCATTTTACACCAGTGTAACAGTCTGCTTCCTTAATTCCTTGCCTACAATCTTGTTCCCCTAGCATCTATTCTCCGGACACAGTGTTGAACTGTAAGACTTCTCAGTGGTTCCCCATCACATACAAAATTGACCCTAATGTGTTATGCATAATATCTGTTCCACCACATTAATTAAATCCCTTGGTGCGGGGAGGGAGAGGAGCTGGGGTTTCATGGTCAAATAAGTTTGGGAAACACCATTAATCTAAAAATGAATTGGTTTGTTCACTACAGGACTTCTCAGAATCATTAAAATTTAATTTGGTAATTGGGAGACACCAAATAAGTACTACATATACATATATACAATGTAACCCAAACTTGTTCTTGAAACCATTTCCTGTAAATCATCGTTATGGACCCAGTTCTGTGGAACATAGTTTTTATAAAGCTGGTTTACCAAATAGACTACATCCTTTACTTGGCCCCTGCTGATTTCTCTATCCTCATATCCCACCATTCTTTGATGTCCCTCAAATTTGATGTTCCAGGAACTCAAGCCTGCTTGTAGTTGCCTCCAGGCACCATACTGTTTCTTTGTTTCGTGCATTTGCTCATACCACCCTCTCTTCTAGGAATTATCTCCCTCCCTTCTTTCCCTTTCTTTTTTCCCCACAACTCATTTCTCTTAAGTCTTCCTTTAAGTTAGGATTCAAGCATTACTCTATGGAAGAAGCTTTCTCTGGCATCCCAATCTCAAAGGACCATACACTCTTCCTCTGTGCTGCTTGAAGGAGGCCTGTATGACTGCAAAACTACAATAGCACCAAACTCTACTCTTAACTCTTCTTGTTAAATTTAAAGAAGTTTACAGGACATCGAAATCAAGCAAATGTATTATTGCAGTTACAAGCCAACTCATTGAAAAATGGTCAGCCCCAATAAGTTATTTGTCTTGTATTTTCCACATTGATTCAACTAATTGAATCCTTATGTTATTTAACATGTTTTTCAGTCCCCCATAATTCCTGTAAACTGCTTACTGAAAACTGTGTACTGATTATAAATATAAAATCTTGATTAGATCCAGGTTTGATTCTTTGGCAGCTGCTTTCCAAATATGGTATTGTATAATTCCTGTTGTTCCACATCACAAAGCACGTGTATCTATTTGTCCCACTTTCAGAACAGTCAACTAAGTTACTGTACTGTGCCAGACATACTAAGATATCTTACTTTGCCCTGTAATATGCTGACAATAATTACAAGCTAGGATGAGAAGGTGGGACAATATAGATACTCCAGGGACTAGAGGGAGAATACTCAGGGATCACAGACAGTTATTGCCATACTTGAATGTCTCTTTATGTTAATGGTAGAGTGCATGTATAGATGGGGTCAGCTTCCTTAATCTCCAAGAAAGCACAGTCCACCAGAACAATCAGAGATGAACTGACCATAGCTTTTTGGAGTATGGGTAGTCTAAGTAATATATAATAAAGAAATTTAAAAATCACAAATCTATTACAAGACAATTTCATCTATTTTTATAAAAGACAATTCATTAAACGTAAAACTCAGCACTTTAGTGTTTGATTTTGATCGTGTCTTCACTTAACTGTGCTGATACACTCAGACTGCTCTAATCTTTAGAATTGTTTGCTAGATGATTTTCTGTTTTTGTGACTCTTCCCTCCCTATCTGTGAGCTATCACTGATGCTCTAAAATGTGTCTAAATAAGTAACTTCCTTAGGCCTTCTCATTTGTTTTTTGAAATTTTCTGTGGTCTCAGAATTAAAACATCCAAGTTTGCTAGAATGCTCCACTGTGTTTCACACAGTTGAAATTGAGAAGTAACAACCAGTTGTATAATTGTTACCGTATTATTTAATTCAGAGAATATTAGAATTTACATTTTTATCAAGTTGTGCACTAAAAGCGTTTAATTTTATAAGCATTATCCATTATTTTAAATAAACCTAATACTTTTACTTATGTTTTTTTTTATTAGATTACTCCACCACCTTCACTGTCAGATCCACTTAAAGAGCTTTTTCGGCAACAGGAAGTTGTAAGGATGAAACTACGTTTGCAACACAGTATTGAAAGGGTAAGAAACGTTTACATTTATATTTATGCTAAAAGTAACTATTTTAGCAATACATTATAATGGCCTACAGTTTTTTATTAGTGAATTTTCCTTATTTAGAACCATTTTGGGAAATGGTTTGCCACTTTGTGCTTATGCCTGCCATTAGACGGAGACATCTTAAGCCTGTTTTAGGATAGCTGCTTCCATGTTACAATTCATATTGAATATATTTTTGATGTATAAAAATCTCTAATTTTTTGTTATCATTTTTTGAATTTGCAGAACTATAACAGAATTCCTAGTTGAACATTTGGATTTCCACATTTTCGAATTGTTTCTTGGTACCAGCTACTTTAGTGTAGAAAAACTTAAGAAAGGCTGTCCTGACTCATCCTTACAAGTCTGCCTTAGTATTCCAGTTTCTGGTGGTTAGTCTTAGCATGAAATGACCGGGGGGAAAAAAACCTATCTGATTATTTATAGAAAATAAAAGTTATTTCACTTAGATTAACAAAAATATAACATAATTTTAATATTTTGGGAGGGTCAGGGACTTCTGAAAATATGATACGAGCTGTGATCCTTCTTCACAGAGATGCACCCATACGCATACAAGCAAAACTTTGTATACAATTTCTTAGATTCATACATGATTGGTTCCCTAAGGCAGAGGTTCTTAATCTTTTTTTGTACCATGGACCCCTGTAACAATCTGGTAAATATAAAACCTTTTCTCAGAATAATGTTTTTCAATGAATAAAATAAATTTAAAGCATTATAACCGAGAACACCAAATAAGCACTGATACAGAACTTGCAGTATTGTGCATTACCCATGTCAGTGAGCAATTTGTTAACAGTGAGAAGTTAGGTCATATTAACATATATAAATAGCTGTTTGAACCATCAGGCAGGCACAAAAGCCATGCCGCCTTAACAGACAGTTAAGCATCGTCATTTGAAATATGCAGTTTGAGGAACTTAAACATCATGAAAATGACTCACATCCTTCCACATATGGACCAAAAAAAATTTAGAATTGCAAAATACTAGAAAGCATCTTAAATGACCAATATCAGAAGAAACAACTTTACCATTTTGGTGGCTAAGTAAACTACTAGCTGCAAAATTGCTCTATAGTTGGCCAGCTCTGTTGCATAGTTATCTCTACACGGAAAAACTGCCATCATGTGTCATATGGTAGTAGGTCTAATAACTATTGGAATTTCAAAGAAGAAATTAGTATAAAAATTGGGGGGCAGTATCTGCAACACTGTAATATGAATTGAAAATATTTATGATTTCTATGGATGACAAAGTTATAGATAGTTCTCTGACATTGGTATGGTTTGTGGCCTACATTCATAATTAAAAGAAGTGCCACTTGCAGGTTAGTGAAAATAAAGACATACTTTTTCCCATCTAGGTTCACAGATGACCCTTCCCTCGTTCTGTCCATAAGTTTCTTGTGAGTATGAGGAACCCAGGTTAAGAACCACTGTTCTGGGATCATTTTTTCAATAGGAAATAATATTTGAATGATACACTAAATGAATGATCACAACTTGCAACCAAAGCCTATCACCCCTAGAGCCTCCTCAAGAACCAAGTGGAAGCAGTGCTTTGGGATACGCATAATCCATTCTCAAAAGACATTGTTTTAAACAGTGTATTTCTTTTTCATATAGTATTAAGGGATTTTGGATTATTGCTCTTGATCTCTGAAGGACTACAACCAACTTATTTTTTAGGAAGTTTTTTCTTCTAGTTATTTTTTCTTAGTGTCTGATCAAGTTTGGGGATATTTATCACTCAAAGTCTCACCTTAAACTTGTACTTAAATTAAAAACCCTAGGTGTTGACTTACCTTTTCTCTTTGCAATATCATTTGTCACGTAAGAATTTATAAGGGATTAAATAAGACTGTGTTTCTTTGTCTTTTTCACTAAATTATAAATACAGTAAAACTACAACAGTACATATTTGGAAATAATGTGGCCACATTCTCCAATGGGAGGTGGATAGAGTTCTTGTCAGATGAAGGAAGAATAGGGAACATGGTGGGGAGAAGACCAACCGTATCCTTAGAATTGTCCCAGCCATCTAGATGGGGCTAAAAAAAAAAGATAACAAGTGTTGGCAAGGATGTGAAAAAACTGGAACCCTTATACATTGGTGGCAATATAAAATAATACAACTGCTATTGAAAACAGTAATTCAACATAGAATTACTATATGACCTAGCAGTTCTACTTCTGGTTATTTACTCAAGAGAAATAAAAACACATCTAAACAAAAACTTGAGCATGAATGTTCATAGCATTATTCATGATAGCCCAAAGGTGGAAACAACCCAAAAGACCATCAATTGATGAATGGATAAATAAAATGTACTCGTATACTCATACACTGAAATATTATTCCGCCATAGAAAGGAACGATGTACTGATACATGCTACAACACAGATGAACCTTGAAAATATGCAACATGAAAGAAGCCAGTCACAAAAAACCACATATTGTGTGATTCCATTTATATGAAATGTTCAGAATAGGTAAATCCATAGAAACAAAAAATAGAGTAGTGGTTGTAGGGAAAGAAGGGGAATGGCGAGTGATTGCTGATGGGTTTGAGGTTCCTTTTTTGAAGTGATGAAAGTGTTCTGGAATTTGTGGTGATGATTGAACATCTCGGTGAATATACTAAAAGTCACTATTGTATACTTTGAAAGATAATTTTTAAAAAGAGACTGCCAATTTAGAAAGAAAATTTACTTATATGTTTAGGATACTAGGAGTTGTCAAATTTCTCAGGCTTACTATGTGGAAAAAACTACTCTGAGATTCAGGTTCTTTAGTGTATTTTAAGTGATTTTTATTTTATTTGAAAACAAGTGCTTGAAGAATTGACTTATTTTTTTAATTTTTTGTTCAACTAGGAAAAACTCATTGTATCTAATGAACAGGAAGTTCTACGAGTTCATTACAGAGCTGCAAGAACATTGGCAAATCAAACACTGCCATTTAGTGCATGCACTGTTTTACTGGACGCAGAAGTCTACAGTGTGCCGCTGGATGCTCAGGTAGAGGGCTCATTGGTACGGTTAGAGCGCTCTGAAAACTTGGCTGTTTTCGTAATCGGTTTCTATAGAAGAAACTTAAATTCAACGAGCAATAAAGTTCAAAGGATAAAAACAACTCCTTCAGATTAAAGTACTCCCAGATCACCTGATTCTGTATTTTATAAAGTCCTCTAACGTATGTCTGATAATGATTATAATATAAAGCCTTATGTTATAAAAACAGTTGTGTTTAGGATATTACAAAACAGATACATGTTTAGGATAGTGCCCTTGTAGGTAACTTGTAATTTGTTTCTAACGTGGATATTTATATGTTCAATTCTGGCCTTTAAGCAACTGGAAAGCTACTGTAAGCTGGAAAACAAGACAGGTAGATTGAACTTTTAGGTTGTGACATTGCTGAAATAGGCCCAGGCTTTTGTTTTGATCTTGAGTATTGTTGGAATAAATTAATATACCATACGTCCTTATGTAACATAGTCAGTAGGTTCTGTGATTTTAAACACAATGACATAATAAAACTAGTGTTACCATAGGCTAATTGGCATAAACAAGAGTGAAGTTCCTATGGCATCCTTTCAACATTATAATGAAACCACATAGAACAATACATTGTTACTTGAGGACCTACAATAATTGTGAAAAACTGTAGTTATATCTTGAACAAAGTTTACTGCCCCATATAAATTACATGAATTCAGATACAGTCATATCTGTTCTCAGAATTTTTTTGTGCTTTGTAAACAGGAATGCAATTCATTGGTCATAAGAGAATATGATGAGGTGCGATCTAAAAATGAGGTGAATATTTACATTTTTAAAAATTTATTACAGTAAAAGACATATTGCCATTAACCCCCTCAAAAATACTCCTCCTCATTTTGAACACACTTATTATCCCATTGTTCTTGCCACTTTCTGAAGCAGTTCTGGAAGTCCTCTTTCATGAGGACTTTAGTTGTGCTGTCATGGCTGCCTCAATGTCCTGAATCATTTTGACTTTGGGAAAGAGCTAGAAGTCTCACAGTGCCAGATCCCGTGAATAAGGTGGATGAGGATACACCATAATGGTTTTTTCTTGACAGAATTTGCCGTATACCAGAAGCGATGTGTGACACAGAGCGTTGTCATGATGGAGGATGACTTACGACACCCTTTAAAACACACCTCTCAACCATAGCTCACACCCGACTGACTGCACCGAGCAAGGTGAAACTTATCACACACTGCTCGCAGTATGGAAGATCCCTGCCTTTCTGTTGGATGGCACTCAGCAGCATTCACCGCATTTTGTAATCACAACAGAAAGGCTCTGTGTCACACACATCATTTCTGGTACAGCAATTTCTGTCAGATGAAAACATTACAGTGTGTCCTCATCCAGCTGATTCACCAGATCTGGCACCGAGTGACTTCTGCCTCTTCCCCAAAGTCAAAATGACCATGAAAGGTAAATGTTTTGAATCAATTCCGAACATCAAGGCAGCCACGACAGCGCAACTAAAGACACTCACGAAAGAGGACTTCCAGAACTGCTTCAGAAAGTGGCAAGAATGATGGGATAAGTGTGTTCGAAGCAAGGGGGAGTATTTTGAGGGAGATTAGTGGCAGTGTGTCTCTTACTGTAATAATTTTTTAAAAAAACATTCGCTGTATTCTTTGATCACACCTCATATAATGATTAAAGAGTATAAAACACCGGTAGTCAGGATGGTGGAGTAGGTAAACACTGTGCTCTCCTCCTACAACCACCTCAAAATTACAACTAAACTACAGAACAACCATCACTGAGAATTGCCAGAAGTCTACCTGAACAGAAGTCCTGTATAACTGAGGATATACAGAAAAAGCCACCTCGAAACTGGTAGAAGGGGTAGTGACACAGTACGAGCTGGTCCCACGCCCACATCTGGCAGTTAAAAATTGGGATTTCTCAGCTGCGGATATTCCCCCTTGAGGAGCGAGGGGTCCCAGCCCAGAATTCCAGTGCCAGGAGGAGAAGTCCCCATAATGTCTGCTGTGTAAACCAGTGGAGATTGGGGTTGAGTGAGACGAAGGGCTGTTTTGGAGTCTCTGGTGTTCTTAAAGGGCCCGTGTACAGTCTTACTCACTGACACATTCACTTGCTCTGAGCTCCGGGGGGCGGGAGGGGAGGGGGGGCAGCAGCTCAAAAGGTTCCAGGGACATACGGGAAGGAACTGAATTGTCTGGTTTCAGGGCTAGGGCTAGAGGGGCAGCTTTCTCACAGACAGAAGTGCTAGCAGAAGCCATTGTCCCTTTGTTGAGCCCTCTCCACTCCCAATGTGTAGACACAGGTGAGCACCATGTTTGAATCTACGTCAACCTGGCTAACATCATTCACCTTGCCATGGTGGTTTCCTGAGGCCCCGCCCCTGCCACCCAAGCTGCTTCCAGTGGCTGTTCCATACAAAGAGCCTATCTTGGCTCATGCTACAGACTTTCCCAGTACCTCTAAAAAGTTCATAAACCCCAAACAAGCAGCATCTGGCCTCAGCCAAGACCCTTACATGTGTTGCCTACAAGGCACTCACTTCAGATCACAAGACACACAGAGACTAAAAGTAAAGGGATGGAAAAAGATACTTCATAAAAAGGGAAACGAAAAACAGAAAAAACTGGGGTAGCAATACTTATGCCAGACAAAATAGACTTTAAAACAAAGGCTGTTAGACAAAAAAGGACTCAGTAATTCCATTTACGGGTATTTATCCAAAGAAACCCAAAACACTAATTCAAAAAGACATGCACACATATGTTTCATTGCAGCTTTATTTACAGTAGCCAAGATATGGAAGCAACCTAAGTGTCCATCAATAGATGAATGGGTAAAGATGTGATACGTAGGGGCGGCTGGTTAGCTCAGTTGGTTAGAGTATGGTGCTCTTAACAACAAGGTTGCCAGTTCAGTCCCCACATGGGCCACTGTGAGCTGCACCCTCCACAACTAGTTTGAAACTACTATTTGACTTGGAGCTGACGGGCCCTGGAAAAACACACTTAAATAAGTAAAAGTTTGAATGAATGAATGATACATATATGCAATGGAACATTACTCAGCCATAAAAAAAGAAAACCTTGCCAACTGCAACAACATGGGTAGAGCGAGAGGGAATGATTATGCTGAGTGAAATAAGTCAGGCAGACAAATACCATGTGATTTCACTTATTTGTAGCATCTGAAAAACAAAATAAACAAAACAGAAACAAACTCATAGATACCAAGAACATTTTGATGGTTGCCGGATGGGAGTGGGGTTGGGGGTGGATGAAAGGGAGAAGGGATTAAGAGGTACAGATTGTTACAAAATAATCCTACTGATGTAAAGTGTAGCATAGGGAATATAATACAGTCAATAATATTGTAATAATTATGTATGGTGTCAGATGGGTACTAGATTTATTAGGGTTATCATTTCACAAGTTATATAAATGTTTAATCACTTAGGTTGTGTACTTGAAACTAATATAATATCATATGTCATCTGTAATTGAAAATAAATTATTTAAAAACAAAATAACAAGTATAAACACAGACAATGAAGGATTATCCCAAAAATAAAAGACTAGGAATCGCTGTTGTAAATCAGACAAACTAGAAACACAAAGGACATAAGGTATATTACAGAGAAAGTTACTTCTTCTGATCTAGTTTAATTTCCTTTATTTTTCTCATCTGTAAAAATAAAGGAAATTAAACTAGATCAGTAGATTTCAAACTTTCTGAAGCTACCGACTTTAAATTAAAGCATTCAGAGATACTGGAAAAAGCTATTAAAATGAATAATTGGATCTTAAAAAAGAACTACAATATTTGACTCTAAGGAAATAGACAATGGAAAGGACTTTCCATACTTTCCAACTTGAAAGATTTTAAAGGGAAGAATGAATGGTTTTTAGTAACTGAAATGAATGGTTTAAACTGAAATGAACAGTTTAGTCATCTTGCTAAAGACTGGGCTAGACCATGTGATATCTTTAGGTCTTTTTGTTTCATGCAATTATAGAGTAATGAACCAATTTTAGAGCAATATAAATCAAGCTATAAGGGAAATCTCTGTAGATTTCTAATTCAGAATGAATAGTTGTGTAGGCACACCTGTTTATTTTTCCTTCCTCCTAAAACTTATTCAAGTAACAAAAGACATAAAAATAAAATAAAATCCATAGCAGAGATGGAAATAGAGATGGAAAGCCACTGTACGAGGACGTTCAGACATTTTTGATGGAAGACTAATGAAAACATATTGATAGTTAATGAAATACAGCAGAATTGAGGGATCTATAGCCCCAGATGGGTTATAAAGAGAATTTCAAAAACATTTCAATTTTCCCAAGAAACCCTCAGAATTATTCCAAAATCAGAGACTAAAGAGATCAGTCTACAATCAGCCTAATAATTAAAGGGCAGAATAGTCATTCACTTGAGGAAAACTGTTACGCATCCTTTTACAGCCAGCTTTAGGGTGAAAGATCTCTCGACTGAGTAGCGTATCATTTGAGAACAGCCTCTGAGGAACTAAAAAAGTCTGCCTGTCCTGAGTATGAGCTTGGATCATAAACTAGCCTACTCTGTTATCCTACTTCTGTCCTTTTAAAATGAACTTGTAATATAAAAAAAGATTCAACAAAACAATGTGAAGTAGTCAGAACATCTTACTTGAGGACCAAGGAGGAAGTGATAATGGCTAAAAATGTGATACGTGGATGTCACTTTGATAGCACTGATAGTAATAGTAGTAGTAATAATTATAGCAAATGTTTCTTGGTTTGAGTGCTTCCTATCTGTCCAAGCATTAAGAGACTCAAAATTCTCAAAACAAGATTGAAAGAGGTATTTTTATCCCATTTTACAGAATAGAAAATTGAGAGTACATAATTAGTTCAAGAGTACACAGTAAGATACAAAGCTGACAGTTAAGTAGTCTCTTAATTCCAAAACTAGTAGTCTTAAGAGTTGATACAGAGTTTCTTTATGAGCACTCTAAAATATTGGTTAGTCCTGGAAAAAATGTCTGCCTGTCTCCCACCTTAACACTTTTTCTCCTTACATTAATGTTAATGGATAAACTTTAACATTAAGTTAAATATGAAATCAATTATACTTTAAAAAGAATGTCACAGGCATAATAGCTCATATCACATGCCTTTTTGAGAAATATCTTTGACTCACGGAGTCGTAGGATTCTATTTCATTCTTAACTAAACCCAGCATCCTAAGAACTCTAATAACAAATCTGTCTACTCAATATGGAAATAAATGCTTTATCAAATTTTTTAATATTCAAATTATATTTTATCCTTTCAAAGTATATTTCCATTATTCCTTAAAAAGTTAAATATACCATAAAAATACATAATGGCATATAGATTTTAAGTGGGTTATTGTATTTTATGATATTCAACTACTTTTAATGTTCTCTTTCAGTCTGATGACAGTAAAACTTCTGTGAGGGATCGCTTTAATGCAAGACAGTTCATGTCTTGGTTACAAGATGTGGATGATAAATTTGACAAATTAAAGGTATGTATGTTGAGAAGTTCTGTTTAAATGGTTGCTTCCCACTTCATGACCAATATTGCATCTATATTAGAGAGGAATGATTAGGAAGAGAAATACTGGTTAGTCATGAATCCTCATGCCAGGCCACAATTAGAAGGTAAAGGAAAATAAAATCCACAAGTCTTATTTTTCAGGACCAATGTAGTATAAAAGATGAAACTACCACAGAAAAAGAAATTTCTAATGGGGCTCTTCATACTTATCATTCAGTATTCACATTTGATTATAGTTCTAACAGGAAAGAATGGGAAAACAATAAGAGAAGGAATATATTTTACAAATAATCTGTCAATAAAATTATTTGATTTTAGATTTTCAGTAATTTCAAATCACTTCTCCTTAGACTTTCGTGATTTTGATTACTTGATTATCAAATGTTTTTGTGATTTTGATTATTTGATTGTCAAATGTTTTTTATTTGAAATCTCATTATATGAAACAACAATTTCAAATTACAGTCTATAAGATAAGATGATTGTTAAGTTATAGACCCAGGTAGATGGCGTATATATACAGAAAGGGTAAAACAGAAACGGATGTGTAACTCATAAACATTTTATACTCGTAATATATTTATGTTAATCCCTAAAGAAACGATGGATGAAACTAATTTTTAAACAAAGCAAATTTAATAGAATAATTAACTCTTTTCTTCTTTTAAATAGACCTGTCTTTTAATGAGGCAACAACATGAAGCTGCAGCTTTAAATGCTGTTCAGAGATTAGAATGGCAGCTCAAACTCCAGGAACTTGATCCTGCCACCTATAAATCTATCAGCATTTACGAAATCCAGGAGTTTTATGTTCCCCTTGTTGATGTTAATGATGACTTTGAATTGACTCCTATATAGCAGCCATTACTTCCTGTTGTGGTGTCCTAAACTGATGAGGCTCAAGAGTATTATACTGTTGAATACTGCCTTTTGACAAAAATACTGATACTATGCCTTTACAGTTGTTTAGTAAAGTTCAACTAAAGTTGGTTATGTAGTAAACACTGTCATTTTATAAAAAATGAAAAGAATAATTTTGGATCTTAAATCCAAACAGCTTCTAACCGAAAACTGTTATTTATATTGGTGAAAGGTAACTTGCATTGGAGCATGTTGGCAGGCTGTGGTAGATATTGAAAAAGTTGAGAATCTGCTAATGGCGCTGGAAGTTGTTAGCATTCTTAGTAACAAGATAACCACTAGTATGCAAATCTCCTTTGAGTTTTATGAAAATATATCAGTAAACTAAAAGGTTCAGTTCCTACCAAATAGTTTCTAATGTGGAATAAAAACTTGGCACAAAATTTCTTCTGTTTATTATGTATGTAAATTGTACAGTTTTCATTTCAAAAGTTTTAATATTGTCTTCCTTTTTAATAACTTATTTTATACATATTGTGCAGATGTAAATCTTGTAATTAATGGTCAGAATGTATACAAAGGGATTGGTAGTCAAACATGTACAAAGAAATTGTAAAACTGTTTTGTCTGTTTTATTGGACCAAAGTTGTAGTTTGTATGGAGTGTAGTAGTAGTGTATTCAGGTAGCAAAACTTTTAAATAAGGCATGTATATGTTTGAGTTAGCTTGTTTTCATCATCATAATTGCAAAATTGTGACTGAGTTGTATTGCATGCTTTCTATAATTTAACTCTCCATAAGTGATGCCGAAAGTAGTGTACGGTGTTTCATACTGGTCTCCTGGTATAATACCTAAGACTTACTATGTTACACATATTATTTAGAATTAGTCATACAAAGAAACAGCTCTTTTTTCATCTCATGATAGAACCTGTTCTCTCCCTCTCTCCCCCCAAAAAAATGCCTTCGAATGAAAATTCTGAAATTGTAAATGTCTATTTTAATACTCAAGTATGAAAGAATCTGTGAATATATGTAAATATGTTTAATAAATTTTATTGGTTATGTTAAATCATTGTAAAACTTTTTTACATTGCTTAAATATAACATTTTAAGCTTAATAACCTTTGCACTTTTAAAATAAAAACTGAGTACTCAAATGAAAAAGAAGATACTTGATCGTCAAAATAAGTAAAAGAAACAGGCATATGCCAATTGAACTCTGCAATGTTTATGAAAAATTCATTCATATGCTGTATTTTTTTTCCTTGTCGTAAGAGCAAAACATAATTTTCAGAATTTTATAATTAAGATTTGGTATGTATGCTGTTTTTAATAAAATAATTAGCAATATACTTAGAAAAAGTCCAGTTTCTCCTATAACATGATATAGATGAAATATTCAGGAATATTTCAGATCTGAAACCTGCTGCTAAATTTATTAAACATTTTTGAAAGGAAAATTAGGTTATATGTAAAATTGATTTTACGTATATGAGATAAAATTTACAGAACTTTCCATAATACTTTCTAGAATTATAAAATAATACTGAGTATATTTTATTCTGATAGAGAAAAGTAAAAAGAATATATGAGGAATAAAGTGATTTAAATTCAGCTTTCAAGTTGGAAATTCCAGCTACTGGAGCAAATGTAAAAATTGAAGTTTTTGAGTGCAAAGGTACATATTAAGCTTAGGGAATTTTTGAATTTTTATGTCAATTTATATTTTAATTCATATTGTACTTGGCATGCGCAATAAAGCAGCACGTGTAAAAAATACACAGTGCAAGGACTTTATTATAAAAGTTGGGATGTAGTAGTGTTTAGAAATTTAGATGAGAGATTTTGGCCTTTTTATTGGATAAATGGGGCCAAGAAAGGCAGGGTAGATTTTGAAGCACTGGTTTTGTTGAAGTTAAGTTTATTAAGGCTGGGAACATTCAAAGCAAATTTATAAAAGCAATACTTTTTAATATGAAAAACTTAATGCAAATTTTTATACTTTTGCCTAAAAATAAAAAACCAGATTATTGCACAGTGAAGTCACAGAAAATGAGAGGGGTAAGTTTATGCAGCATTTTGTTCTGATGGTCCAACCCGAGAGGACGGGTTGGGAGGATCACAGTTTGGCCAAGCAGAACAAGCTGCAGAAGAGAAAAGGTAAGCAAGCAGGAATCTGGTGTAATTTAGTCATCCCAGCTTTTTAGCACTAATTAGTTCTCACCCTCTTCAGTGGTACCTCAAGTTGCTGGAGCCTCTCTGCCATGATTCTGCTTCTGCAGATTTCCTTTGTAAAATGACTCAAAGCTAATCAAGATAGCTTAAAAGAAAAGTGAATGCCTTCTCGGTGAGAATTTATACTTACGTAAGTAGTTAAGAGCTTCTGATATTAAAGATACTCTGAAGCTTGGAAATGCTAGAAAAAACTTACAATGAAGTATATGCCTAAAGAGATTTAGGATTCTAAAATAAATAAAGGATGGTTAGTTTAATCAGTGATTTTTTTTTAACTATTCAAATATCATGAACAAGAGACTAAATTGTACCTAAGGATTTGTATTTCTTTAAATCTTGTTCTAAATCATATCTGTTTAATAAATGACTAGTTGATATTTGTGCATGTTATTTAATAAAGAGTTATATTTTTATAGAAAAAAAAAAACGAGTGAGATGTGTGCTAAATTTTTTTTCCCACTCCATATGATTAATGTTTACTAGGGCAGCTAGCAAAGTTGCAGAAATATTCATTTGGGGGAAACAAATAGCACCTGAAGAGTCAGCCTTTCCAATTCAAGTCTATTCAGTGATATCTCAAAAATGAATTTTAACTATTAAACATACTACAAACTTCATAACTGCAAAAATCTCAAGCAAAAACCCCATGGAGCTCATTTTAATGGACTTAAGAATTATACAGTTAATTCTAGAAATCGAGTGCAGTGCTAAATATGTTTTTCTTAGTTATCCAACAAGTGAGCAATATTTTTCATTCTATCTCTGATATCGTGACACATAAAAATCCAAAATTTGATAGAGAGGAAATTGCGTGTTGAAAATTCACAAGATAGTTTCATCTTTTTTTTAAAGAAAGCATTTTCATGATTTGAAAAAAAAATCCTTTTCAAACATTTAAGGCAAAAAGATTGTTATAAGAGATACTTACTAATCTTTAGAAAAGCTTGTGTGAAGTTTGGTTGGTTAAAATATCTTGTAATTCATTTTCTTAGTGGTTTCTTGAGACTAGTCTCCTTTGTACCTAAAATGGAAGTACAAAACCTCCACAGAAGTAGTTACAAAAAAAAAAAAAATCAGAAAAAAACTAGACTATTTCTCATGAACTTATGTTCTTCATGTCTTAATGACATTCAGTTAGACAATAATTTCTTAATTAGGATTAAAAAAGTACAAACCATAAAAGAAAAAAGTTGATAAATCAGACTTCATTAAAATTTAAAACTTGTTCTTCAAAAGACAGACACTGTTAAGAAAACAAAAATGTAAGCCACACACTGGGAGAAAAGATCAGTTAAAAACATATAAAATACTTGATTCCGGAATACATAAAATAAATTTTTTCAACTCGACAAAAAAAACTTGAGCAGATATTTTACTAAAGAAGATGTATGAATGGCAAAACAAAACGATGCTCAACATCTTTAGTCATTAGGGAAATGCAAATTAAAACCACAATGTTACACCGCTATGCACCCAGTAAAATGGCTAAAATTAAAAAGATTTAAAATACCAAGTGTTGGGGCCAGCCCGGTGGCTCAGGCGCTTAGAGCTCCGTGCTAACTCCGAGGGCTGCCGGTTCGATTCCCACATGGGCCAGTGGGCTCTCAACCGCAAGGCTGCCAGTTGAATTCCTCAACTCCCTCAAGGGATGGTGGGCTGTGCCCCCTGCAACTAGCAACGGCAACTGGACCTGGAGCTGAGCTGCGCCCTCCACAATTGAGACTGAAGGGCTAACATCTTGACTTGGAGGAAAGTCCTGGAAGTACACACTGTTCCCCAATAAAGTCCTGTTCCCCTTTCCCCATAGAATCTTAAAAAAAAAAAAAAAATACCAAGTATTAGCGAGTGTGAAGCAACTGAAACTCTTCCAATGCCAGTAAAATTGCAAAATGGTGCCACCATTTTGGAAATCCATTTGACAGTTTCTTATGTAAAAAATACACTGACCATAAGACCCAGCACTTCCACTCCTAGATATTTACCCCCCAAAAAAGAAAACTTAATGTCAACATAAGAATTCACATATCATTGTTCATAGCAGCTTTATTCATAGTAACTCAAAACTAGAATGAACCCAAATATCCATCAATTGATGAATAAAACTGGTATATTCATACAATGGAATACCACTCAGCAATAAAAATGAATTAATACATGGAACAACCTGGATGAATCTCAAAAATCAGTATAATTAATGAAAAATCAAACAAAAGAGTACGTAGTGTATAATTTTATTTATATAATCTAGAAAAGACTAGTGATGGAAAGCAGATAAGTAGTTGACAGGGATTAGGAATTAGGGAAACAAGGAAGCTCTGGATTGATGGAAATACTATGGCTGTGGTTAAACCACTGTATACATTTATCAACACCTATGAAATTGTACACTCATCAAATTGAATTTATCATGTGTAACTTATACCTCAATGAAGCTCAGAAGAAATAGCAATGATTGTCTTCATTTAAGGCCTCTGAAATACTTTCCCTAAAGCTGGCCCTCCACCATATTACCTACCCTGACTCACCCATCAGTGTTTGTTCCAAGTATTCTGAACGCTGCCACGCCAGTGAATGGGATCAGGCTCAGAGCTGGGTGTTGGCAATTGGCAGCAGCATCTAGAGTAGTGACTCAGGACCAAGACCAGGACCAGGACAGAAAGCAGACAGAAAATCGAGGAGGTAGAACCATGCAGCCAAAATATGCACTACTTCCAACTGACATTTTACTGTTTTTACGTCCACCTCCATTTATTGCACTTTTGCCTGTCTTTGTCTTGTATGTATCAGGATCATAGTAGGTACTCACTCAATAAATGTTTAATTAATGGAAAACACTACACGAGGAAACTCAAAGGATTGGTAGGAGATGAATGAACTTAATTAGATAAGATCTTGATTTCTGTAAATAGGAAATGGAGACGGCAGTAATAAAACCACCTTTTATTAACCACTAAGTATACTCATGTACTGTTGGAACTCTGACAGTTACGTTTGCAAACTTGTAGCAACGATGTTGCTAACCTTTTTTAATATCCTTGTAGCAACGATGTTGCTAACCTTTTTTAATATCAGTGGGATTATTCATTAAGAATTTGTACCAACTGGACAAGCAGTTAACCAAGTTTCCTGTATTTCTAAGTGCTGAAAAGGCTGCGTGAAAAAGTTAGAGAAAAATGACCTGAACTTTTTGCCGACAATTTATGGCTCTTGCATCACGACAATGCACCAGCTCACACGGCACTGTCTGTGAGGGAGGTTTTAGCCAGTAAACAAATAACTGTAGTGGAACACCCTCCCTACTCACCTGATCTGGCCCCGATTGACTTCTTTCTTTACCCGAAGATAAAGGAAATATTGAAAGGAAGACATTTGGATGACCTTCAGGACATCAAGGGTAATATGACAGTTGTGATGGCCATTCCAGAAAAAAAGTTCTAAAATTGCTTTGAAGGGTAGACTAGGTGCTGGCGTCGGTGCATAGCTTCCCAAGGGGAGTACTTGGAAGGTGACCGTAGTGATATTCAGCAATGAGGTATGTAGCACTTTTTCTAGGATGAGTTCGTGAACTTAATTGTCAGACCTTGCAGATCACCTAGCACGCCAACCTTAAAATCTGAACACACAAAGATAATTATTTTAGATTATGGTTGAGTCCAATAAGCCTCCAAGGACAATTTGTGGCCAGTGTTGTTGGAACTCGAGTCCTGTAAGAGTTCCATATTCTATATAGAGAAGGTTGTTATCTAGTTGGACATTCAGTGTTCAATGTTCATTAACATAGTAAAGCCTCTGAAAAGTTCTACAACAAAGAAACCTGTTCCATCCCTCCTTTTCCTAATTTTTTCAAGTAACATCCAGTAATGTCCCTCGAAACTAGGCTGCACAGAATAGTTTTGGGGACATGCTGATTATATCTCGCCAACCCACAGCAGACAACTCAAGTTACTTCTGAGCTAAGTTAAATTAAACAGAACAAAAATAAACACAAAGATACCTTTAAAAAGAATCTTGGGGGGTGGTGGACAGGTGGCTCAATTGGTTAGAGCGCAAGCTTTGGGCAACGGGACTACCGGTTCGATTCCAACATGGGACAGCGAGCTGCACCCTCCACAACTAGAATGAAGTCAATGAGCTGCCGCTCAGCTCTCGGGTGGCCAGATGGCTCAGTTGATTGGAGCACGGGCTCTCAACCACAAGGTTGCCGGTTCAGCTCCTCGACTCCCTCAAGGGACTGTGGGCTGCGCCCCCTGCAACTAAGATTGAACACGGCACCTTGAGCTGAGCTGCCAGTGAGCTCCCGGATGGCTCCGTTGACTGGAGCACGTTCTCTCAACCCGCAAGGGATGGTGGGCTCCGCCCCCTGCAACTAACAACGGCAACTGGACCTGGAGCTGAGCTGCGCCCTCCACAACTAAGACTGAAAGGACAACAACTTGAAAAAGTCCTAGAAGTACATATTGTTCCCCAATAAAGTCCTGTTCCTCTTCCCCAATAAAATTTTTAAAAATAATAAAAGAATCTTGGGGTTGTGAGATATGGTAGACTATATTTTACAAAGATGGCCACATCATTTCCCATTACACACGCTGTTCTTAAAACGACACTCATCTATGGTGGAAGTGATATGTGATTTCCAAAGTTAGGTCACAGCGCCCATCTGGTCCTCTTGGGACACACACTTGGAGGTCTGAGCTGCCATGTAAGCAGCCCTGAAAGCCACTCTGAGGTGCCCTGAGGCGACCATGTTTAGAGGAAGCCCAAGCTAACTCACACAGCCACCACAGAGAAGACCTGAGACCCGCAGGAAGCAAGAACAATTCCCCACTCATCCCCAGCTGCTCCCCACTCCCCACTTCCTTTACCCTCTACTGGCTCCAGCCTCCATCTGAGGCATCTGCATGAGAGACCATGAGACAGGAACCAGCCAGCCAAGCCCTTCCCGAATTCTTGACCTACAAAAACATGAGAGAGAATAAAATGATTATCATTGTATTAAGTCGCTGAGTTTTGGGGTGGTTTGTTATACAGCAATGGTAACTGGAGTGTGGGACATACAAGCAAGTAAACCTTCTGAGATGAGTTTGAAAGGTAAAGAAAGATAGGTCTAGGTCCTACTTGGGCAGAGATGTATTTATACCTAACTCAAAATGCTAAAAAGTTCTTTAATGTCACCAAGATTTGTTTTGGGCAGGGAGGGAGGGTTTAAATTATTTTCCAAACTTGAACAATGTTTTGAAAGTTTCATGTGTCCATTTGTAGAGATATTAAGTTGATTAAAATACTTGAGCACCCATTTTGTGTGAAGCACTAGGCCACATTATCTATGAATGGTACATTCCCAGTATGGGATATAACATTTCCACATATTTCTACCTATATATTGGTCTATACAGTTACATAAGCTTACAGATACAAAGAAAGGTTGTCAGTACAGGTTGAAGGGCAGTACCTACCATCGGACTCAGCCTGAAGGGAAGATTGTAATGTGATATTCTCTATGTGAGATAAAAATAAGGCCAAGTACCAGTATGACTCCCATGGAGATTTTTAGATTTTAGAGTTAGAGCTTGAGGGCCTCTTGGTTCTCATAGCACAGCATTTACACCTCTGTTAGAGAGCTTGTCACATTCTCTCCTTTGTTATTTGTTAATAGTTGTTTGTAGCTCTCTCTCTTCTTGGTCTTGCTCCTCTTCCTAGTCTCTGTGCCTCACTTGTGCTGGACACAGTTGGTGTTCCATGAATGTGTATTGCATGAATGCTCCCACATTGGGAGGCCTGACTCCCACACCTGGGCTCACCACAACATCCCTCAGCATCCCTGCCAACCCTCCACCTCTCCTGGCTTCTACTTCTTCAACTGCATGCACAGTGAGGGGGTTGGACTGCAGGGTCTCTGAGGGCCCCTTCCATTCCCATGTGTTTGGAACCATGAAATCGTTGTACTGTTGTTTGGATCATCATGTGAGCACCTGTGATGTTCCTCACCACCTATGCACTCCTGACCCATCTCACCCACTCTGCAGGCAATACTGGTGTTTGTGCTTTCACTGGAATCACTTCAAAGTCACTCCTTTTCATCCCCATTAAATTGTAGTTGAAACCATTGTTAGGTGTATGCTAGCATTGGATTGGAGCCAATGACACCTACTTTTGCTGATGATAAAATGTCCAATATCCCGTTGTAGTCAGGAGCATAACTAAAAGCAGGCAGTTCCCAGGCCAACCCTCAGAAGGGAGCATCAGCCATAAATGCAGATCCCCAGAACCTGAATCACACATGGACAATCAGGGCCACATTCGTATGCCCACGACAAGGCAAAAGGAGGTAAGTAGGAGCAGGAGCAACTGTCTCATATCTTTGTCTCTGGCTTCATTACGTGTCGCGTCTAGCGCAACACGGGTAGTGAGAGAATGAGAAGGGGTGGCTAAGGTTAAGAAAGAAACAGAAGTCAAGAGATTTATGCACTAGGGCCAAGGGTCTCACAGCCTCAAAGGACTGAGAGCCCCGAATCGGGCCACATTGTGGCTTTTATTGATGTACACATAAAGAAGTAACATTGTTTTCTCCACAGTCTGTGAATTTCATACATTATACTAGGAAACTAATTCAAACCAATCACCTTTGCCTGCAAGCGGCCAGAAACTGAAAGTCCCAGGATGTTTTAGTAATTGTTATATGTACCTCTCCAAAGGACAAAACCTTTGTGCTGAAACCTACTGATGTTAATAGATGGAGAATTGATGTTATTACATCATTGAATCTCTTCCCAAGCAGGTTGTGGGAAGGAATGTAGCCACAGAGTCAGAAGCTCTCCTTAGCCGGGGGATTTGGGGGGTCTGTGCCCACCTCTGTCAACCCCATGAGTTCTCCAGATGGCCCCTGTGCAATGTGCCTGGCTTAGGTTGTTCCTTCCTTGAGGAATCTTACCCGTCATTGACTGACCAGCCATCCTTTGGGGCCAAACAGGGAGACATAAGGTGTAAGCACAAAGGTGAAGCAAAGTCCCTGAAAGGATCCGTCTCACAGACTCTCCTTTCTTTAGGGGTAGGTACAAGGGGACAGACATGTAGGCTGCTGCGTCACAACAATTACTTTGCCTTTTTCAATTTTTCCCCCATGTAAACCTGGGCTTTTAAAGAATACCTGTAATGAGCTAAGGAACTGACTTTTAGAAAGTGGATAACTCAAGTGTGGAGAATTGGGTCATCTGAGCCACATTATTTTGGGCTCATACAAAGGCTATACTCCAAGATAGTTATGTTTTAGCTTGACTGGGTTAAGGGATGCCCAGATAGCTGGTAAAACATCATTCCTGGGTGTTTCTGGAAGAGACTGGCATTTGACTCAGTAGACTGAATAAAGATCTGCCCTCACTAAAGTGGGTGAGCATCATCTAATCTGGGCCCAAATAGAACAAAAAGGCAGAGGAAGTATGAATTCTCTCTCTCTCTCCTTGGACATCAGAGCTTCTGCTTCTTGGGCCTTCAGGCTGTGGGACTCACATCAGCAGCCTCCCGTTTCCCTGAGATTTTCAGGCTCAGACTGAATTATACCACCTTACTGCATTCCAAATGCAGTATCTTTCCATTGAGAATTCTTACCAGCGCTTCCAAAGCCTGCACCATCTGTTACTTCCTGTCTGACTTTTTAACTGCATTTTTCTTTCTCATCTTAGAGACTCAACACATGCTGTTCCCTCTGCCTAGAACTCTTTTCCCTCACCCTGCAAGTGATCAACTCTGGCTTAAATGTCGCTCTCCAAAGAAACTCTCCCTATGACCCAATCTAAGTGGGGGCCCCCCTCTTATTCTCTCTCCCAGCACACCTAATTTCCTTCAAAGAGCTTGTCCTGTTTTGTAATTAATAGACTTAACTATATGTTTGTCTGTCTCCTTCCTCTCCTGACATGCACACTAAATTATAAGCTCCAAAGATCACATAGCATCTCCATCATCATCATCATCATCATGATAACTGACATTTCTTGAGGTCTACTTTGTCCCAGACACTTGACATAACCTCATTTCATCCTCAAAACAATCATATTAAATACATAATATTATCTTTATTTTTACAGGTGAGAAAACTGAAGCATGGAGATGTTAGATTACTTGTTCAGAATCACATACCTAGCAGTATCCAGTGCGTAACCAAGTGCTCCTCACATAATATAGCTTCAACCTGTCCGTCAAATATATATATTCATTCAATTTTTTTCATGGTCACCAAAGGGAGAAATTTCTCTCAAGCATCAGTATTAGGAAAAGCAATACTTCTAATTTGGTTTTGTCCTTCAAATACTATGGACATTGTGATGGATTGTGTTTTCTTTCTTTGCCTTCAATGATAGAATGCTTAGTCAATTTGTTACCTTCGTCTCAAAGAGCCTTTTTCTTTTAAATTAAAGTTTATTGGGGTGACAATTGTTAGTCAAGTTACATTAGTATCAGGTATATTGATGAGCCGTTTTTGTGCTACTGTGCCCAGTGTTCTTATTCCCTTTACCTTATTCTTCCTCCTTTCAAATTTCCTAATGTTAATTTGACCCTTGCTGTATCATTTTTATATTTGTAAGCTTCTTAATCCTTCATGGAAAAGGCATAAACACAGGAATAAAAATAAGAGTAGCAATAAGATACCACTTCACATCCACTGAAATGCCTATAATTTTAAAAATGAAAACAGACGTCAAGGATGTGGAGAAATTGGAGCTCTCATACATTGCTTGTGGGAGTGTAAAATGGTACAGGTGCTGTGGAAAATAGTTTGGCGGTTTCTCAACAAGTTAAATGTAAAGTCACCTTAAGACCCAGCAATTCCACTCCTAGGTATATAGGTATATATATATTTCCATTCCCAAAGCAATGGAAAAAAAAGTGTTCAAACAAAAATTTGTACATGAATGCTCATAGAAATACTATTTAAAATAATCAAAAGTAGAAACAACCCAAATGTCCATGCTGATGACTAGATTAAAAAAAGTGGTATATCATGCCATGAAATATTATTCAGCCACAATGAAATTTTGATAGATGCTACAACATAGATGAACTTTGAAAACATGCTAAGTGAAGAACCCAGATACCAAAGGCCACACATTGTATGTTCATTTATATAAAATATCCAGAATAGACAAATCCATAGAGAGAGAAAATACACTAGTGATTGCCAAGGACCGGGGGGGGGGGGGGGGGGGGGCGGGATTGGGTGTGTCCACGACTGTGTAATGGATACTAGGTTTCCTTTTGGGGTGATAAAAATGTCCTGGAATTTGAGAGTGGTGATGGTTGTTTAACATTGTGACTAAAGGCCACTGAAATATATACTTTAAAATGGTTAGAATGGTAAATTTTATGTTATGTTATGAATTTCATGTTATAAATTTTCACATACACACTAAGTTCCCTGGGTACTTAGAGCACCTCTCTTGTCACTGAGGGGTGGCTCTGCCCTTCAGGGACTGTGGTTGTCGTGGGTGGTCTGCTGCTGGGACACTCCTTCTCCCAGCGGCCATCCTCCCTTTTGCCTCCACCCCAAAGTCTCCCTCTCGTCTGCCCCTTCAAGTCCAACCTCCCTTTCAGACCTAGGTAGCCTTTCCAAGTATTCCAACTCCACTGATTACTGCTTTTCCTAGTCTCTTAAGTAACTGTTAAGCTCTTGACTCTACGCAGCCTTATCTTTTTCACTAATTGTTTCACCTTTTCATTACTGTTGTCATCTTGACCAGTACAGGTATGAGTTCTAGTTTTTGTAGATCATCTCAGAATCCTTGCACACAATAAAATGGTACATTAATGAAATGATTCCTACTTCCACAATTAGTTGAAAAAACAAAACACATATACACGAATAGGGAAAGATCAGTGCAAATAAATGCTGTAGGAGCTCAGAGACTAGCTGGGGAAGTCATTCATTTAATCAATTCATTCAATAAGTATTGATTAATCACTTACCATGTGCCAGGCACTGTGTTGAGTCATGGAAGATGATATTTTATATTTGAATAGGGTGATATTTGAACAGTGTTTAAAGCGTGGGTATGATTTACATAGCCTGGAAAAAAGTAAGAATCCTGAAAAAAGAAGAATGTGCAGAAATGAAGCATGAAACTAGAGCAGATTGGCTTATGGAGAAGATTTGTGTAACATCAAAAAATATCTACATATACTGGCATGAAAAGATGTTTCTAGATATGTAAATGGGAAAAAGCAAGTTGCAGTTAAGTATTAACATAATTTCATTTTTTGCAAATGTTAATACATGTGGCTACAAAATGCAGAAGGAATACATACA